>NC_071271.1:3137574-3147574 GCF_023375685.1 Ictalurus furcatus
GATGTAGTGATAGAAACTTGTTCAGGTCCGTGGAGACCGGTGAAGTTTCTACAGTAAAGATGCTGTTGTGCCTTCCTAACCAGAATCGAAGTATTTTGGAGCCAGGACAGGTCCTCGGGGATGTGGACACCCAGGAACTTGAAGCTGGAGAGAAGTTCTACTTCAGTCCCATTGATGTAGATGGAGGAGTGATTGCTGCATTTAGATTTCTGGAAGTCCACAATGGGTTCTTTGGTCTTCTTGGCATTGAGGGTGAGGTTGGTGGCGGAACACCATGCTGCTAGGCTTTGGATCTCCTTCCTTGTATGCCAGGGGTGTCCAATCTTATCCGGTAAGGGCCGATGTGGGTGCAGGTTTTCATTCCGACCAAGCAGAACCCACAGCCGAGTCTATTGAAAGCCAAGATAAGCTGACTAAACAGTTGGAATCAAGTTCCTGGGTGTCCAAGAAGACCAAAGAACCCATTGTGGATAAGATTGGACACCCCTGCTGTAGGCCGACTCATCGTTGTTGCTGATATGACCTACCGCTTTGGTATAATCTGCATTTTTGATGATGATGATGATGTTGGAGTTATGCACAGGTACACAGTCATGGGTAAACAAGGAGTAGAGCAGCGGACTCGGCACACAGCCCTGTGGGATGCCAGTCTTCAGGCTGAGGGTAGAGGACATGAGGTCTGTTAGCTAGGAAGTCTAGAATCCAACTGCATATGGACCTGCTGCCCAGGTCACTGAGGTTGGTGATCAGTTTCGTGGGTATGAAGGTGTAAAGAACCTCACCGAGAGCGAGAACACACCAGGGTTTCATTCAAACCAGACGATACACTGTAGTATTTGAAAGCAAGTTGTTCCTTTTCACCCTAAATGTAGCCAATGAACCCAGACACGTTTGGTGTCTGAACTTCGCCATGTAGCATCTGAAGAATCTCTGTGGGGGGGAAATGTGGTCCTTACAAAGAGCTATAAAGTCCTCCACACACACACACACCCACACACCCACACACACACACACAGGCAGGTGATAAGGGCAGCTGTGTGTGGAACACACTGGCTCTGTTGTGTGTCGCTCAGTTTCTCCAGTGACTGAGGCATTTCATATGGATAAGATTACACACACACACACACACACACACACACACACACACACACACACACACACACACACACACACACACACACACACACAGTCTCTATCTACGATCACCATGAAATCAGCATTCATAAGTAAGCTGTATCAATTGACTCACTTCATCTCCTGCTGTCTGTCTGCTTGATGGTTGAAGGTCACCGGAGTCGTTCTTATTTTTACAGATAAAATAGACATTTAGGTTTTTGTAAGGAATGAAACATGGTATCACGCTGTTTCAGGAAAATCAGAGTCACTGTTACAACACTGAAGTCCATCATTTTGTCTATAAAAGCACATCCTGAAGTGATTTATTCCTCATACTACAGCAATTCATCAGTGATGATGGAAAATGTTTACATCTATATCTATCTCTCTCTCTCTCTCTCTCTCGGGGTGTGGGTGTCTCTCTCTCTCTCTCTCTCTCTCTCTCTCTCTCTCTCTCTCTCTCTCTCTCTCTCTCTCTCGGTGTGTGTGTGTGTGTGTGTGTCTCTCTCTCTCTCTCTCTCTCGGTGTGTGTGTCTCTCTCTCAGTTCCTCCTGATCTTTAGGAGAGCAGCAGCAGGGGAGCTGCAGGATGACGACCCTCTTATGGCGCTGGCTCGTCTCTCTGAGATCAATGTGTCCAACGAGGGCGTGAAGGGAGCACGTGACTTCTTTGAGGCCAAGGTGTGTGTGCGGGTGTGTTTGTGTAATGACAGTGTGTTCTGTTTCCTGTGTCACTTGACCTCATTTAAAGTGATGATTCACTGAGGTTCAATCCAACCATTTGACTCCCTCTAGGTGTGTGTGTGTGTGTGTGTGTGCATAGGTGAGATTTCATGTAATACGTGTGTGTGTGTCTCCATCTAATGGCAGTAGAGTGAAAACCTCAGTTTTTGTGTGTGTGTAATGTGTGTTATAGTTTGTGGTATATGGTGTGTGTGTGTGTGTGTATAATTATACAGACACCATGTACCACAAACTATAACACACATTACACACACACACAGCAAACTATATAACCCACGTATTACACACATATGTGGGTTATAGAGTTTGGTGTGTGTGTGTGTGTGTGTGTGTCCGTCTAATAGCAGTAGAACGAAAACCTCAGTGTGTGTGTATGTGTGTATAATGTGTAATGTGTGTTTTTATTGTGTGTGTGTGTGTGTGTGTGTGTGTGTGTGTGTGTGTCCATCTAATGGCAGTAGAACGAAAACGTCTGTGTGTGTCTGTGTGTGTCTGTGTGTGTCTGTGTGTGTCTGTGTGTGTCTGTGTGTGATATGTAATATGTGTGTTTTTATTGTGTGTGTGTGTGTCTCCATCTAATGGCAGTAGAGTGAAAACCTCAGTGTGTGTGTGTGTCTGTCCGTCTAATAGCAGTAGAACGAAAACCTTGTGTGTGTGTGTACAATGTGTAATATGTGTGTTTTTATATTGTGTGTTTACAGGCTCAGGTGCTGTCAGTACGCAGTAAGTTTGAGGCGGAGCTTCGGGAGGAGAAGGAGGAGAAGCAGAGGATGGAGGAGGAGAGGAAACAACGACGGGCCGCCTTCAAAGAGCTGCAATCCGCATTCTGCTCCTGAACGAAAACGAACACACACACACACATACACACACATACAGATTGTACCTCCTACTGATGAATACAGAAGCACAGCTGTAAAGCCTCACTGTAACTGTAGCAAAAGTAGCTGACACACACACACACACACACTTTAACCATGTGAGCTTCCTATTTTACTCTGACTAGCTCTATTTTTTTTAAATAATATTTAATATAACAGAAGAATTTAGTAAATAATATTAATGAGTAATAAATATATAAATCTATACACATCTGTAACATGAATATTTACATAATGAGCGGCATGATGAACAACATCATAACATCAGGCTTCGAAATGAAGGGAAATATGTTGTCACCATGATTTAAAAAAAAATTTTTTAGTTTTTTCTTTTTTAAAAATCATGACCATCTTTCTTATTGTAATTTAATTTTTAATCTTACTTTTAATGTTGTTTTTTTTTTTTTTACATTAGCCTATGTGTTGGATTCCGTTAATAATAAAAATCCATTATTAAATGAGTGAACACTTCAGAATGAATAAATGCACTTGTGTGTTTCCAGCGCGTGCGTGCGCGCACACACACACACACACACACACACACACACACAAAATAATCAATTCACAAACCCCCATTAAAGATGCATTAGTCAATATCTTTCCTTTCTTACTGATCTAAATAATTGGAAAATTATGTAGAAATGCTGTAAAAAATAGTTTAAGCCATTATCTCATAACAAGTGTATTACGTAGCTGGAAAAAACCCCAGTTTGGGAACCTGCCTTCCGGTTTCTATTTGGGTTGGCCTCCTGTCCGTCATTTTATAGACACGCCCCCAACGCCCTTTCACATCCTCATGAATCACTGCATGTTTACAGAGTCGTAACTTGGTTCTCGTTCAGCTGAATATCCAAGTACACTTGAAAGTGATGCCATGATAACCCTTGCTAATGATAACTAGTTAGCATTAGCAACCGCCATAAGCTTTTGGGATGGAGCGTTGTTGTCATGGGTGGAAATGTAGGCGGGCTCAAAGAGTAAAAGGAAAAAAAACATTAAAATCTTATTCAGATCAACTCATGTAACCATTAGAGACCTTTTTTCCCTCCTCCACAAATCCTACCGAATGTACCTTTAAAGAGGAATTGTAATGGTAAGTTCACAAGATGGCAGTAGTGAGCCAAATAACACATAAGACAAGTACTATATTTAATTAATGTTTAATATTACTTATTAACAGGAAATATTATTTAATATTACTCCAAACTCACAGGGAGTAAACAAAGCCAATTATGGAGTGTAGCGGATCGATTTGTATTGACAAGATTTATAAATGATTACGTTCGGCTTTTAAAACGTTCGGCTGGGCGCGTCTCAATCAGCTCCTTAGTTCGGTAGTTGGGGCACTAATCAGGGTTTCGGCCGTTTTAAAGGCTGCCTCGATTGCAAAATCCTTCCCGAGCACTGGAACATTCGCTCCCTAAAAAAATCCCACAATGCACCGCAAAAACCAGGACGCATCGATTGCTCACTACGTTCCCTTACTGGTTACAAATGTAAGTAGCTTGTTCTTGTTGTTGTAGCTCTCAAGTCTTGAACGATTTTGAAAACCCACCAGCTAGCCTACGATAACAAATTTATATGACATATGATGTCAGAAAGATATCGGTCCTACAACGTGAGTACGTAGTCATGTCGCCGGAATTTGAGTCATCAATGTCCCAGTGTGTAGTGAGCCAGGGTCTGTACCAGTGCCTGAACACCAGCTAGGGAACTGATTGAACACACCCGGTGTATATACAGTACAAGTTACCTGGTCCTGAATGATGGGCCATCAAGGAACAAAACAGATACCACTGGATATGTTCTCGCAGTAGACACTTTGTTCTTTAAATCTCATTCATGGATGTCTGTAGGACAGTAACAGTGTGAAATAAGCGTAAAAGAAATATCTCCTCATGTTATCTCATGTTAACTGAGTTGCCGGAACATTCTCAACATTAACAAATTTTACAATTCAAAATGGCCGCCCTGAAGTTTTTAATCTGCTTTTCTCGCTCACAGCCTTAGCCATTTTGTTGTTTAACACAAACTCTCAGTGGTTCCAGCACATCATTCAGATATTAATACTAATGCTTCAAGTGTCCTTAACACACTCCTGAAGTAAAGTGTTTAAAGCTTTTGAAGTGAGAAATGGAAAAACTGAATAACTCTTATTAAGGCATTGTTTTGAGACAAAAACTGACACTTGTACAGATCACACTGAGCCAGTATAATGAATTATAACACACAGTTACTTGTGTGTAATGTGTAGATCTTAAAATATGAATACATGACTTTTAAAAGAGGATCTTTCGCAGCTAAATGCTAATTACGTGAGTGGCATTGTGTAAAGCCAATAAGGCCAAAGTTAAGAAAATTTTCTGTCTCTCTTTCTATTTTTCCCCTCGTGCTTTGATGGAATTTTAGAATTAAAGAATAATTCACTCAGTGTTGTGGTGTTATAGGAAAATATTCAATGACAGTCACTGTTACCACTTCAGAGTGGATCATTTTTCCCAAAACATTGTGTCCTGAAGTGTCTCTTATACCACAGTGTCTCTTTCACCACAGTGAAAAACAGCAGTTTAATAAATTTAATTTATTAACAACGACACATCGTGATTATCACTCATCACTTATATCATGTTATAACAGTTACTAACGTTTATATAACGTTATATCATGTTATAACAGTCATATAACGTTTCATTTACTTTTGACATTAATAACTGGTTAAAACTGGCCGTAGCCATAGTTTGCCCATCACTGCTGTGGTGTGTTATGGAAGGCCACTGAGGACAGAACTGCACGATGCTGTTGGGAAACATTACACTGAGCTGAAGTACATCATAACACATCATGACTGCTCACGCTACTTATGTAAGTATATATCTTTGTAGTGTCTTATGGACAGCGAATGGGGACAAAATCAAAGATTTCTTTTTTTAAAGAATATTATTTAATTCATCTTTCATGTTATATGTTACAAAATGATGGTACGTCTTTCATAGGCCATTCCACACAGTTTAATGTACAACAATAGTCAGTGTTTAAAAAATGTCTTCTATTTGGTACAAAAAGCAAAAAAAAAGATCTTAGGGATCATGTTGTTGTACACACATAACCAATACTGATATAAAAATCTCTGATTTCTGATTTACAGGATGTATTAGATTGATTACTTTAAAAGGAAAAAAATATATAACACTCTAACGATTTACCTCTGCTCATAAAAATCCTTCAGAGCAAAGACTCAGAGAAGATAAGTACTTTAATAATGCAGAGCTTTATCTAGGTTTTAATAGGAAAATAATAATAAAAAAAATAATAATACACAGTGTGCGACTATCAGTATAATCATGCAGATCTATGTGCAGACTCCATTAATTGCTCGTCCTTCACGTGGGAAGAAAATATCTCGTGACTTTGGCTTCCAACCAAAACAAACTTTCCAGGCTTTGCCACTTGAGTAAATGGGGGAGAAAAAATCAAATGGAATTCACTGCAATGTTCTTAGCTTATATGTTAATAATAGCACTGTATATTAGCACTTAGTGTTGTGTATAATTATTTACTTTTAGAAAGAATTGAACTCAAAGCTAACAGAGCTAAGCATGTCGCTTAGGTTTTGTTCGAATGAAAAAACAACAACAACAACAAAAACAAAAAAAGCCAAACAAAACAAACAAAAAAACAACACAGTGACCCCATTCCCTCAAGTGGCTAGCTAATGCGATTCTGCATGTTTCCAAGCTTTAACATTTTAATGCTATTTTGCTAATTGGTACCACAATCACCTGGCACCGAGCCTGTAAGCAGTAGTATTGTTTAGCTACAGTATCAGCATTGTACTCTAAAATCATCACTTATAATCGTTAATTCTCAAAACTTCACGGTTCCGTAAATGTTCATCCCCGTTTCATGCTGTTCCTTCGTTTTCAAGTCTGGATGGTGTGATGTGGATTAGGAAGAACAGCGTTCCTCAAATCCAGTCCTTGAAGGTGAAAAATACAGTTTTCTCTCTATTCTGAATCTCGGTTCCATGAAGGAGCTCATTTTCAAAGTTGATCTGGGCATTTAGAAGAAGCGAAAATGCAAAATGATATCGATTCTGGCTGATGGGGCGGGGGGTAGATCTGAGGAATCAGACTGTGGTGTTGAATAAAATGCTAGTGGATTCACTGTGTATCTTTATGATGTCTTAAAAATAAAAAAATCGAAGACAGTCATCACCATTATTCAGAAAGACAATAATGAAAAGCCATAAATGATTAGCTAGGTAGGATTTAGCATCTATTTGGTGCTCGGTTGCTTCCATGCTCTTGATCAGCATTCATTTGTTTCCTCCTAGCAATTTATTGTCTGTCAGTTAGTATAGAATTACTCCATTGAGTGAAATAAGAGCTTTTTGAAATTTATGTTTTGAAATTTGATTAGGATCCAGTCAGATTCTAGCTTGTGATTAGCAACTAGACAGGTACTAGCTAGCGATTAGCATCTGACCAAGTTCTAGGTAGTGATTATGATTAATGGAATGAAGTGTAAAGACTTATGTGATTGTTGTTCTCAAGTGAAATGTCCTTTCATGTGCACAGAGTGGATGAGGAACAATGCAGGGCACACACACACACACACACACACACACACACACACACACACAGCTATTCCATAGCATCGTTACCATCGCCATTGACCTGTACCACACACTCCTTGTCCCGAGAGTTGCTGTATGTGTTGGGTCCCATAAGTGGGCACATGTGTGTGTCGAAATAGCGCATGGCCTGAGTGCTGTTCCGCCGTTCCCCGTGCAGGACCGCCTTGGTGAAACGGCGGCCATATTGGATCTCGTCGGCCAAGTAGGACGTCCTCTTGTGGTAGGCGGATCCAGTGCCCTCCTGGGAAGCAGAAAGAAACACGACCAGCTCGAACTGCGACTGGCCTGAAGGTGGCATGGCACGATTCAGTGGGCTGTCTGGGGTCAAGGGGTGGAGAAAGGTCAAAGGTGACAGGAAGAGGGGGCAAGGTCGCGAGCCCAAGCCGTCCAACAGGAAATCCAGGGCGGTTTGGTGGATTGTGTGATCGTCCTGTTCCTCATAGAGCACAGCGCTCAAACACACATCAACCAGCGGCCTTGAGAGCAGGTTACACACGCGGAACATTAGGCAACGTTGACCTTCGACTTCACACACCACGGCTTTAGGGCTGAACAAGATTCCACTGCAGCGCTTCTGTGGACGAGAAAATTTAGCCACGAATGCACCTGAGAGAGAGAGAGAAGAAAAATAAACAAAGGAGTGAATTTTTTTTTTTTAAAAACAATTTTTCAATAGGAACACATATACACCTGATCATTCAAGCAAGTATCCTATCAGCCAATCACGTGGCAGCAGTGCAGTGCATAAAATCATGCAGATACAGGTCAAGATCTTGAGGTAATGTTCACATCAGACATGAGAATGGGAGTAAATGTGAGCTCTGGGACGTGAATATTTCAGAAATATTCAAGGCTATAACAGCAGAAGACCACATCAGGTTCCACTCCTGTTAGCCAAGAGCTGGATTTCTGTAAAGCTGCTTTGGGACAATGTCATAACGAAACATATTGAATTACATCGATATGTTTCGTAAAACTTGACACATCTATTGTCTTAATTTAAATTAAAAAAAAAGTTTTGCTTGTTGTACATAATGTACCACACTGTGAGCCACAGTTTAAACTAAAAAGTTTTCTGCCAAACATGCTCTGTTTAAAAGCCCTGAGAAAAGCCTCTGATTAACTAATTTTTGTTTATATTGGTGTTGCAAGTTATAAGCTAGCTGTAATGTTTAAATAAGTTACAGTGCATGCAGTTATTCAATACCTAGAGGTATTTCTTAATATTTAACACTTTCAGTCATCCAGAAATGCAAAGTTAGCAAAATAGACAGTTTTTCCCTTCATAATTTGTGCAAACTTTAATACTTAAAATGTATTTTAAATGTCCATAAACAAGCATTTTTCAATACAGAAATTTAACACCCCATCTTAACTATTTAGTTACCTACCTTTTACAAAAACAAAATCGGTTGTGTGAGCTGAATGTTGGCTAAAATAAAGTTTAACCCATAATGTTGGATGAACAAAATGTTTACTTATATATAGAAATATATCATTTTACTCTGGACTTTTTTTTTTTTTTTAAAGCAAAGTATAATGTTGCAAAGAGAACCATCCAATAATCATAAAAAGCAACATAACACTGAAAAAATCTAAGTGATTCAATCTTGTTCGTAGAATATAATTTGAAAAAGAGGTACCAGTGATGAAGGCCTCAAGCATGAGCCCCAGGAGCATCTGCAAGGCAAGAAGGGCAATGGCGGTAGGGCAATCGGCGTTGGGGTACATGGTCCCATATCCGATGGTCAGCTGGGTCTCCAGGGCGAACGAGAAGGCGGCAGTGAATCCCGTGACATATTTGACGCACAGCGTATGCCCAGGCGGTGGGTTGTCATGGTCGACGTCCAAATCACCATTGGCACGCGCCAAGACATACCACAGTACAGCAAAGAGAAGCCAGTGGAGAAGGAAGGAACCACAGAATGCCAACACCACCCAACGCCAACGCAAGGAAAGCCACGCTCCCCACATGTCCTTAAACGCCCCGATCCACATTTCCCGTATACCGGAGGCAGGGCTGCGCATAAGACTCCGCCCATCCTTGCTGACCAATCTCTGCTGCTGAGGTTTGGTTTTCATTAGCGGTAATGATGAGCTGCTGGTTGCCATGCCAACGGGGAGGGTAGGGGGTAATGAAGATGACGATTTGGACCTGAAAAATTCAAGAAAACATTGTCGATAAGTTTGTCTAAAACACACGGTGCAAAAGTCTGAGTCAGAATTATTTTTGAAACGTATTCTTCAAAGAGCTGCACAGGTCAATCAAGATAAAGCCATATTTTAGCCACTGAAATCAACACAATTGGTTGATACAAATCTTTCCAGAATACATTTGTGTGTGTGTGTGTGTGTGTGTGTGTGTGTGTGTGTGTGTGTGTGTGTGTGTGAAGGGAATTAAGCCCAGCACCTCACTGGACAGAGTCAGTTGTATGTGCTGGTGGGAGTGGCAGTGTGTGACAGTCATTGACAAGCCTGATGACCTGTCGATCCACAATGATATATCATGGTGACCCTGGTGATATAAATGTCCTCCAGTGATGTTTAGGTTGCTCCTGCTATAGCTGAGCAGTTCTAACCTCTCGCTGAAGAACAGAGCAACTTCCAAACCAGAGTGTGAAGCTGCT
>NC_071271.1:3160074-3207574 GCF_023375685.1 Ictalurus furcatus
CTATTTTTCAATGTATCTTATAACTATATATATATATATATATATATATATACTATATATATATATATATATATATATATATATATATATATATATATATATATATATATATACAGTTGCAATCAAAATGATTCAACCACCATTGCAAATCAGGTTTCTTGTCAAAATGTACAGACTTTCAGCTGTTTGCGATGAACAAATCAAACACAATTGAAATAGTTCAACACAACGAGTGCTTTAAGTGGTTTCCCCAAATTCAACTGAATATCCAACTTATAATGACTTGTTCAGTCTCAAAATTATTCAACCCCCTGAACAGAATTCCTCACAACAGCACAAATATGCAAAACAGGTGTTGTCTCAAGCACACCTGATGCTAAACTAATATATAATATATAATAACTAATAAACTATATATATATATATATATATATATATATATATATATATATATATATATATATATATATACACACAGTATTAGCACATTTACCTAAATAACCTTGTGTCATATGTTCATATATGTCATATCCTTGTACTAGTATATTTTTGTACTGCAGTTTTGGAAGAGTTTCAGTATTTATTTACTTACTTACACTATGTCTCTTGAGACTTTATCAATTCTTGAATGTTTGTTTTATAGATTTTTGTGTTATTTAAAAAAAAAAAAAAAAATTCCTGATTCCATTATTGACATTTCCTCCACCCGCTTCCCTTCCAGACACTATATTTAGCTAACACACGTCATTATTTTGGTTCAGCTCAATAAACTGCGCATTTAACACCTGAGTGAACTGCAAGTGGGGAAACCCATCAACTCACACACTATTAAATTTAACTAAACACGTGTGCGCTTCTCGACAAAAAAACAACAACATTGAACTCGTGCCAGTTTAAAAGAGCGCTGGCTGTACTGTATATTACAAACTCAGATTGATCTAACATAACAATCGCCCATTATTTTCTATAGAGTATTGCTATAAAGTTAAACTTATATTGCTAACTATTCAGGATGTAACATTCATACTTATGTTGATACTTAATCCAAATAAAAAATGAACTTTTTAAATGACTTTTTTGGGGATGATATTGATTCTTAAGTAGTATTTAATTCAAATCTTACGTGTTTTCATAAAGTTTCTTGACATTTCTGTCTTTGGTTTCGTTTGTGAACTGCAAGAAAAAAATTTCGGCCTTTAACCTCATAGTCAACTTAATATTAAGTTCAGGATGTATATTAACGTGTTTACATTACACACTGTTGTGTAATATTTATATTTATTTGTATGTTTAAGTACTTGAACATCGAACTTAGTTGTAGATTAAAGCGAGTGATTACATTTCATTATTACATTTACTTCATTATGTTTTACAACAAAAAAGACATTTTACACATTTGTTCTTTAAAGGGTTTGTTTCATTGTTGTAGACTTAAAAAAAAAATGAAATATAAACAAAAATACGAGTGGATAACAAAATATACACATGAACACAGGCTGATGCTTTAAGAGGCCATCTTTTTTCAATCAGACCTACTTAAATTTCTAGGTATTTATCTTTATTTTCGTATTTTATTTATTTTTGTTACTATAATGCACTTTTTTTCTACTAGAAAATATGTTACTATATTGTACTTTACCTTAAAAACGAATTATTTGAGTACTAAGTTTTGACTACCTCAGCTTTGTTGTTGTTTTTTGTTTTTTTTTTAACTTTTAAGTACTCCAGCTTTGAAATTTTCAAATCTGCTTCAATTTCTTTGGAACATTTATAACATTCTTTCATTTTAGTGAGTTACAATTGAAAAAAAAACAAACAAAAAAAACGCTTCTCTTACTACACGTAAAGAAGATTTATAATCATTTTTGAATACTTAATGTCCAGGCATTTTTCTCTGTACTTTTATAAGTAGTTAAACTTTATTTCACGTACTTTAATGGAGGTTTACCTAACTATCTGAATTATTAGAATTTTTTTTTCTTACAATTTTATAGCATATTCATATACTTTCAATTTCTTACCATTTTGTTTTGGTACACTAGTTGAAAACTCCACAAACGTTTCTCAGTACTTCATGTTTGATGAAGTTATTTCTATTTTGACATAAGGACACCTCCACCAGTGTATATGTATAGAAATATGGTGTCCCTTACCTCACTGGTCTCCTCTGGACGCTCGTCTGTCTTTTGTCCCACGAATCAAAAGTCTAAACGTTTGTAGAATTGTAGGTCCAAGTGTAACTCGGCGAGTCAGAGTCTTCCAAAAACTCTTCTGTACAGGACACGGGGAGCCTCAGATACCCTGATCAGCTCCTGAGCACACTCACTGACACACACACACACACACACACACACACACACACACACACATATCGACACAGGCACACACAGAGGAACGCCAGCACAGCAGCCCATTGGTCACATTACTCAGCTTGTGGCCAATTAGGAGTGCTTGAGAAAGAGACAGAGAAAGAAAGGAAAGAAACACCTAGAGGCTAAAAGTGTGTGTGTGTGTGTGTGTGTGTCTGTGTATGTGTGCCTGTGTGTGTGTGTGTGTCAAAGGGGACAGCTGTTGCTTGAATGTCTTGGAATTTCAGTATTTGTTTTGTGTCTTCATGTTGTCCATCGTTGACAGACTGTGTTTATGTGTATGTATGTGTGTGTGTGTGTGCGTGGTGTGGTGTGTTAATGCACAAACCCTTTTGCATTTTTGCATTATTTGATTAATTCCCGTCTTCTGATGTCACATTCTGCCTCAGGTAATGTAATATTACTCTGTTTGCAGACCCTGCACGCCGATTGGCTTTCCGAATTCACGCCGAGCTCCGATTGGTCTGCGGTTCAGGGTTAGAGGTCACGCATCTTTCCGAGGTCAAATCACCAGAGGAGAGAAAGCGAGAACGAGAGAGAGAGAGACAGAGAGAGAGAGAGAGAGAGCGGAAGTTTCGCAATCGGCAATCACAGGTCTCAGCTGGCTTTTTGTCTTTGGTGAGAGCAAAGGGTCAAAGGTCAGAGGAATGCCAAGACGTCAATCAAAATCTCACATTCTTCACATTTTGTAAAATCAGTGCTTTTAAGGAACAATACTGCGTTCCTTTCAGCAAAAATTAATATTTGAACATTGAAACTCTAATTATAGTCTCTTATATTCTAAGGCACAATAAGAACTGAATTTACACAAACGAACCTGTTCAAAAGTTTACACACGCTCGATTCTTAATACTGAGTCCTTTGTTTCTCCTGAGCAGTTAAACTGTCCACTGTTCTTCAGAAAAAATCCTCAAGATCCTGCATAATCTTTGCGTTTCCAGCATCTTCTGCATATTTGACCCCTTTCCATCAGCGGCTCTACGATTTTGAGATCCATTCTTTCACACTGAGGACGACCGAGGGACTCCTCCACATGTACACTATTACAAAAGGTGCAAACATTCACTGATGCTCAAGAAGGCAACACGATACATTAAGAGCCAGGGGGGTGTAAACTTTTGAACAGGATAAAATGATGTAAATTGTAATTATTTTGTCTTTTGGGAAACACGTAAACATATTATGTAGCTACCGAAGGGTGGTACTAAATTTAAAAAAACAATTTACAAGGAACTCGGTGCACAAGGCAGGGGGACGCCCTTGGACGGGGTGCCAACCCATCGCAGGGCACAATCACACACACACACACACACACACACACACACACACACACTAGTGTTAGGGTTAGGGTATTTAAAAACATTATTTGTATTTATTGTATATTGTATCTGTAAATATAACACGAATGATCAAAATGTAGATGCATTGCTCAGATAAACCTTGGAACGTTAGACAAAGCTCCATCCTCATGGCCACCATCCAAATGAACACGAGTTCCCACACTGTTGATGTGATGTATTGCTGATACTTTTGAGTATTTGGCCTAGAAATTGTTTTCATGACGTTTATTTTTTTTGTGGTCTGAAAGTTTTTCCTTTGTTTTGTAGGTGACATAACGACATTACCAAAAATATTGAGGTACTGTATTTGTGAGGAAATGGTACCATCTGGCGGCTAGAAATAATAATACATGTAAAATAGCATCTGTTGTCCACTAGAGGGCGTCATCGACACACACACAAACACACACACACACACACACACACACACACACACACACACACACACACACCGGTTAACTTTTTTTGTATTAAACTGAATAAGATAATAAGACAATTCATAATTAAGGTGTAAAGGAATTTGATCTAAATGACGAAAGGGAAGAGTTGGGTTCTGGAGGAACGTGAACTGTCCACTAATGAATGTTTATTCTAACGAGATAAACTGATGTTCCACACTGACTTTAATCAGGTTGATAAGCTCTGTTTCACTTTAAAGGATTTACTAATCTTAATAATCTAGAAGACTGGTATGTAAATCAGACCTTCGGGTACGTTTGAATTCTACATGAAAGTTTTTTTTTTTTTTTTTTTAAACTCTGAGCATAAGAGTTTATTGTTAGTACTTAGTAATGGTCTAGAACAGCACACAGGTATGTGATTTAAGACGGAACGTGGAGTTAAATGGATGGGGAAATTTGTCTGGTTTTATTGTCTGTTGTTGTATTTTGCTGTAATGTTGTTGTGTTCCACTTTAATGTTGTTGTATTTTGCTTTAATGTTGTTGTGTTCCACTTTAATGTTGTTGTTTTCCACTTTAATGTCGTTTTCCACTTTAATGTTGTTGTATTTTGCTTGACTGTTGTTGTTTTTCACTTTACTGTTGTTGTTTTTCACTTTAATGTTGTTGTGTTCCACTTTAATGTTGTTGTATTTTGCTTTAATGTTGTTGTATTTTGCTATACTGTTGTTGTTTTCCACTTTAATGTTGTTGTTTTCCACTTTATTGTTGTTGTATTTCACTTTAATGTTGTTGTATTTCGCTTTAATGTTGTTGTATTTTGCTTTACTGTTGTTGTTTTCACTTTAATGTTGTTGTTTTCCACTTTAATGTTGTTGTATTTCACTTTAATGTTGTTGTATTTCACTTTAATGTTGTTGTGTTCCACTTTAATGTTGTTGTATTTCACTTTAATGTTGTTGTTTTCCACTTTAATGTTGTTGTGTTCCACTTTAATGTTGTTGTTTTCCACTTTAATGTTGTTGTTTTCCACTTTAATGTTGTTGTGTTCCACTTTAATGTTGTTGTGTTCCACTTTAATGTTGTTTTCCACTTTAATGTTGTTGTGTTCCTCCTTCATGTTGTTGTGTTCCACTTTCATGCTGTTTTCTTCCACTTTAATGTTGTTGTTTTTCACTTTAATGTTGTTGTTTTTCACTTTAATGTTGTTTTGTTCCACTTTCATGCTGTTTTCTTCCACTTTAATGTTGTTGTGTTCCACTTTAATGTTGTTGTTTTCCACTTTAATGTTGTTGTATTTTGCTTTACTGTTGTTTTTCACTTTAATGTTGTTTTTTGCTTTAATGTTGTTATATTTCACTTTAATATTTGCGTTGCTATCTTCCTCATTAACACTGAATACATTCAGAGGCTGGGACCCACTTTGAAACGGAGACTTTAATTGGTTTCACTACAGGTGAATGATAATCCATCTATATCCGGTGGACAAAGAGCCTAGTCTTTTGGTGGACTGGCGTATAGTGATGTCACGGTTACGGAGGCCCCGCGGCTCCAAGCCCGAGGCCCTAGGCAAGTTCCTACTCTGCCTATAGGTAGCGCCGGCCCTGATTATATTTGTCAGATATATTGGAGAACATGTAAATCTATTGATCTATAATGTTAAATATGTTGTATAGTACTTTGTAATATGTTACAATATAATTCTGCTGATTTGACCTGACACAGCCTTGCTGTTGGAAGATCACAGCATTGTAGATAAAGAAATAATTGATTAGTTGTTTTCTTATCGCACTTTGTTTTGGTACAAGTGCCACTTTAAAGTAGACGAAATGTTCTGATCCTGATATCGTCCAAGCCATCGCACTAAAAACGCACACTTCTGTTTCTGCTGAGGTCACATGAACATTTAGAGTATGAAGAGATAGGGTACGATGAACAAAACGCAAAAATGCAACTGTTCTGCAGCTGACTGACTTTGGAATGATCACATCCTTCAGGGGCTGCTGTGTGAAAGGCTAAACAGGCACGCAAAGAAAGTGCGGCTCATGATGCAGGTATGTGATTTATCATCATCTATTGTGGAGCGATTGTAACATATTCTAAAAATAAACCGGGCCTTGTTCTGTCGATCAGCGTCATGTCAGGATAGATCATTCGCCAGTTCATTCCGAGTTTGGAAGAGCGCGAGCGCCATCGACGCGTTGAGACCGTCAGACACTTTGAATTTGTGCGTACAGTACAATGACATAGCGCCGGGACCTGACCAGCAAAATACTAAAGTACAAGTCAAGAAATTTGCGTTCAAACTCAAAGAGCAAGCAAACGAGCATTTCTTAACGTTTCAAAAAACTACTATCTTCTAAATCTTAGTATATCTTCTAAATACTGCCGATGTTTACATTACCGCTCTAACATAACACTTCATTTTAGTTTTCAAATCATAAGTACTCTTGTTATATTTATTAAGTATCCAATTTTATGAAGAAATAAATGGTTCTTTCTGCTTAGTAATTCGTCTCTTTCGCTTCCACTAGCAGTTGATTTGTGAATATAGTGCATATGCGAATTGTGTATGTAAAAAGTCTGCAAAGTTTCAAAAAATCAAAGCGCACAACAAAAGTTATTGACTCCCAAAAGAAGGAACTGATTCTGAACAGCTGAAACGAGTCGTTAGTGATTCCAGACTTTATTTCCTGTACTAACCTATGTAGGTTTGTAACAAAAAACCCCGCCTCTGGTCTTCATCATGAAAGTCCTTACGGTAGTGGGCATTTCCTTTTCAAAACATGCTGACAGCGGTAGTCCAATCACAACAGACTGGGACATCTGACCAATCAGAACAGAGTATGCTCTCTGAAAGTAGGAGTTTAGAACGAATCCTTTAGAAGGAATCATTTAACGAGTCGTTTGTGACACTGAGGGGAAAAAAGGTAATGCTGCAGATTAAATTATGACCATATTAAATTGTTTTTTTTGACCTCAGATGTGTGTAAATCTGTTTACGAGAGCTTTAAAACAAAATTAGGCACGTTTCAAAACCATAATATGTGTGCTTTAAAGTATTGCACTGCAACACATAATATGACTATGACAAAATGTTCCTGTAAAGTTACATCATCAATAAAGATTACTGTTGGGGGCGCACGGTGGTTTAGTGGTTAGCGGTTAGCGGTTAGCCTCACACCTCCAGGGTCGGGGGTTCGATTCCCACCGTGGCCCTGTGTGTGCGGAGTTTGCATGTTCTCCCCGTGCTGCGGGGGTTTCCTCCGGGTACTCCGGTTTCCTCCCCCAGTCCAAAGACATGCATGGTAGGCTGATTGGCATGTCCAAAGTGTCCGTAGTGTATGAATGGGTGTGTGAATGTGTATGTGATTGTGCCCTGCAATAGACTGGCACCCTGTCCAGGGTGTACCCCGCCTCATGCCCGATACTCCCTGGGATAGACTCCAGGTTCCTCCGTGACCCTGAAAAGGATAAGCGGTATAGAAGATGGATGGATGGAGATTACTCTTTCAGAAGCAGCCATGCAAGCCCGAGCTGTGACACCACCTCCACCATGTTTCACAGATGACCATGTTTACCAAATGAGAATTAGGATTCACAATTACACACAATGTGTTTCGAGTTTTGTAGGTTTTTCTTTGAAAGATTATTTAGAAATATGTGTCAATTGTGGTAATTAATGCATAAAATTTCACGTTTTCATATGCAATTCAATTAAATTTTATTTATATAACGCTATAATCCGGATGAAGATTTAGACAGGGTAACCATACGTCCTCTTTTTCCCCCAACATGCCCTCTTTTGCAGACCTTAAAAAAGAGTCCGGCCGGGATTTCTAAATTTCAGAAAACGTTCAGGATTTGGCTTTATTTTCATTATGATGTGCTTATGGTGTAATACTGCATCATGTGTGCACGAGTTTGCATTGCTTTAATCTCTCACTGCAATTCCCGCCTTCTCACACACTGATTGGTCGATTATAAAAAGGCTTGCCTCAACTAGCATCAAACAGTTGCTTGACGATAGCAGCAAATGAGTCAAGACAACACCCACGGCCATATAAGGTCATTTTTTATTTCATGTTATCACATTGCTTCGTATTACACGGCCATTCAAATGTGTAAATGATGGCAGAAGGTTCACTCGCGGCATCTGATATTTCATTTTATTCCATGGACATTCAAAAGAAAATAAAACGTGGGCAGAGTGAAACCAATTTTATTTAGATATATATATATATATATATTTATGTGATGCGAATAGTGTGTCTTTTTCAGTGTAAAACACCAAAACACCAAAAAAAAAAAGGAAAGGTGTCCTCTTTTTGGAAAACCAGAATATGGGCACCCAAGATTTAGATCAAACCAGAGCGCAAGAGAAAAATGCAAGTCGGTGGCAAGAAGAATCTTCCTCCAACGACACGAGATGGAGAGGAACCAGACTCAACGGGAACTTCTGGGTGATATCAGTGCGATTATGACTCAGTAAATGTGTTGAAACGGTGATCATTATGAGCATCAGGGTCGTTATGATTACACATGTAGAACGTTTTTAAGTACAGGTCTACATTTCCCAGCGTATATATCCCAAATAAAAATATCACAGACCCCCTCACTATGCTTCACTAACTGTAGCTATGCCTACTTAGAGAAGTGGAAGATGCTGAACTAACACACACACACACACACACACACACACACTAACTCAAACAAAAGTCCAGTTATTTGTATTACACTAATTCTCTAATCCATGTTCAGTCTGGTAAATCAGACAAACCAGCACTGTGTGTGTAAATTTCCGATCGAATGAGGAAAGTTCTCACACACGGACACAAAGACACATTTTGTTTCTGGATAGTTCTACTGTTACTGTGAAATCAGGTCACACACAGAGGGAGTAGTGTATGTGTGTGTGTGTGTGTGTGTGTGTGTGAGAGAGAGAGAGAGAGAGAGAGAGAGAGAGAGAGAGAGAATAAGAGACACTTTAATGGAGCTGGATTTGGAGCACAGGTGAATAGAAGAAGCTGACAAGAAGGTAAAGCCAATACGAGTTACAATTTTTCTGCTTAAAAGCATGTCAGTATAATTCACTTTTCCCTCACGGTTTACTCATGAAATACTCATGAAAGAAAAAAAACCCTACTGTCAAAAGCAGTTGGTCAATTTGCCAGATGAAATGATTTGTTTTCAGCCCAACATCTTCTTAATACGCAACCAATTCCGTGGCTACGTTTATGTGCAACAGTTTACTAGGATAAATTTACTCCATTTTCAGGTATTTAATCTAAATTCCATCCATACATCCTACACAGGGTCGCAGTGGAGCCTGGAGCCTACCCCAGGGAACTCGGGGCACAAGGTGGGAGACACCCTGAACTGGGCGACAACTCATCGCACATTCACACGCTACGGACAGTTTGGAAATGCTAATCAGCCTACAACACATGTCTTTGACTGCGGGAGGAAACCGGAGTACCCAGATGAAAACCCCCGAAGCATGTGGGAGTACATGCATGCTCCACGCACAGGGGGTGGAGGTGGGATTTGAACCTTATCCTGTCATATATGATGTCTCAGTCACTGTGTATAGAGGTGTTACGAAGAAAAATAGAGCATCGAAGGAAGCAGCAGAGAGCAGTGTTGCTGGTTTTACTGTAGGTCAGCATGCACTGTACTTCAGTTGTACTGTACAGACCTGCATAAATATGTTTTTTGTTCCGATCCACGGTTTATTACACTGCATGTAAACACTGCTAATGTAGAACAGCTCAAACTGCGACTCTGACGCATTATATTTACTGTGTGAAGACTTCACTTTGGCCCAGTGATGAGTCCAATGATCAACATTGAACCTAATTGGAGGACTCACTCAACCTGAACACTGTGGATGTACCAGCAGGCAGGGTTCATATACGTAGCTCCATGCTCACAATCACCAGCTGGAACCAGAAAGTTCTGGAACACAAAAGAGAACCCAGAGAACTAACGAGGAAACAGAGGAAACTTGGAAACTCTGTGTGTTTGCAAAACAGTGGTGTTCCCTAAAGCCTAATTCACACTGCACAGACAGACGCTGACTAACGCCAACAATCACCAACGCCAAACGCCAGCAATCACCAACTGTTAAAATTTGGCCGTTGGATTTAGAATGTTGGGAGACAGGGCGCTTACTTACATAAGATGGAATGCAAAGCTTTAAAATTTTTGCTTGGTTTTGTCCCCAAGCAGTTTCAACAACTCTGAGAAAAACATCTTAAGGTAGGCTCTGTGGTAACCTAAGACCATTATTAGAAGATACATCCATCGATCTTCTATACCGCTTATCCTTCAGGGTCATCAGGAACCTGGAGCCTATCCCAGGGAGCATGGGCACAAGGCGGGGTACAACCTGGACGGAGTGCCAATCCATCGCAGGGCACAATCACATACACACTCACACACCCATTCATACACTATGGACACTTTGGAAACGCCAATCAGCCTACCATGCATGTCTTTGGACTGGGGGAGGAAACTGGAGTACCCGGAGGAAACCCCCGCAGCACGGGGAGAACACGCAAACTCCGCACACACAGGGCAGCGACGTGAATCGAACCCCGACCCTGGCCACCGTGCGCCCCTAGATGATACATTATGAACAATATTTTGACACAAATGTAAGTTATGAACATCTGTTGCAATTTCGCTTCTTACTTCACGAAACAGAATACGGAAAATGGCACACGGTTAGTGGATGATCCCAATTAAAAGCAAAACACAAGAGGAGATGATCCTCACCAGGGGTCAAAATAAACAATTTTATTTACATAACACATATATAATTATCTATTTATATATAATTATTTATCATTATCATTATCATTATCATTTAGCATAATTTATCCTCTTCTTTCTGATTTGTCCAGAAATCTGCCATTTTACCCACGACAACAATTTAGCATACCTAGCATCTTTTGTTACTATGGACTGTTCAGGGAAGCTTGCCTCATCATTGTCATGGATATGCAGTAATAAACACTGGACTACGATTCCCATCAGCCACTGCACCGCCCATGATCATGTCACATGACTGTCTGCACCTGATTCACGTATGTCCGAGTGTCTTTTTTTTTATTTTTTTTTTTTTAAGTATCACGAGTTCATAGTTTATGTTTGGTGTTTTGTTTACTTTTTATTAAATTATATCTGCAATTGCATCCAACTCGCCATGACAATCGTCATGGCAACGGTTCATTCCTATGTCAGATTAAATCAGAGTTTGTTGGAAAATCATACCACACTGTTCAGACATTCCACGACCTGACAAACATTGGTCGAACATGTTCAGTCGGTCAAAACACCGACCAACGGCAACAGATGCCGACAGGGTTAACACACTGATCTGACAAAACCCAACAAATGTGTCTGTGGTGTTGGTCGGCATCTGTCAGCATGGTCGGCATGCAGTGTGACCTTGGCTTGAAGGAATTCCTCCTGTAATTAATTCTAACAAATTGGATGTGTGTGTTTTGAGGGTTAGTTGCTTTTCTGCATCGTTGCCTGTTGGTTGCAATATTTCAAATTTAGGTGTAGCACAAAAACAGATCAACAACAAAATTTTTCCAGAAGCTGTGATTTGGATTAGATTATATATATATGGGAAATAAAACTATATAGTTAGGGTCAGCATGTGCAGCAATGTCCTCTATGAAGTGGAGCTATGGTGTCCTCCGGGAAGAGGTGCATATTTGACCTCCTCTGTGAAGGCAAGAGGTGGTATGATGATGTCCTCTGCAAAGGCAGGATGTGGTGTATTGACATTCCCAGCCAAGGCAGGAGGTGGAGCATCAGCATCCTCAGTGAAGGTTGGAAGAGGTAAATAGTTGACCTTATTTATATGATGGAGGCAGGTGGTACGATGTCCTCTGTGAAGTGGAGAGACAACTTCCTCTGTGAAGGCAGGAAGCAGATCGACAAAGTCCTCAGTGAAGACATGACATGGAGAAACAACATCCTCTGCAAAGGTGGGAGGAAGAGCGACAACATCCTCTGTGAAGGCAGGTGGAGTGTCAATGTCCTCTGCAAAGTCAGGATGTGGTGCGATGACGTTCTCCGAGAAGACAGGAGATTGAGTGACGATGTCCTTTGTGAAAGCAATAGGTTCAGCGACGACGTCTTCTGTGAAAGTAGAAGTTGGAGCAAACGCGTTCCCTGGGAAAGCAAGAGGCAGTATGGAGATGTCCTCTGCAAAGGCAGGAGGCAGACTGGCAATATCCTTTGCAAAGGCAGGCAACAGATATTTGGTGATGTCTTCAGGAAACTAGTACAGTGGCTGGTTGGGAAAGGTGTCCTCGTGGAGCTGGCCAGCAGAGCAACAGCAGCTGGAGTCAGGAGGCCATGGCAGCTGTGCTTTCTCCAATCTCCCAATACAAATGGCCATCTTCCTTTTGGGGAAGAATCTGATGCAAGCTGACTGTCTGCACAGGGATCAGAGGCCGGTTGCCTCTCATTTCTAGTGAAGGACCCTTGCGTACCCCCTTGAGTATCAGGAACTCTTGCCTTAGGAGGCCATCAAATTCCAAAGTGACCTCCAAACCTGGGTTTCCTTCACACATAAGATATTCTGTGGAGAATAAATCATTCTAGGCCATTGTATGACACCGAAATATTCAAGGACATATCATTTGGAACTCCATAAGATAACACAGGGGCAGTGATAGAAAAAGGGGAACTTTCTCACCAGACCGTATGTTTCCTCATTTCAGCAGTTTATAGACTTCCCGTCTTTAGCCTGTGGTGTCTGTTCTGATGCCTCTCATACCCAGTCACTGCATTCCGCAGTCTTCTGCAAGGTGCCAGTTGACAAATCATGACGTTTTTCAAACGGGTTAGCCAGGATTCATCGTCAGAGTCTATTCCATGGATTAATACGCATGTAAAAAGGTTAGACAAGGATCATCCATAGTCCAAGTCATGGAGGCAAAACCTACAGAAATTAGACTCAGAAACATAAGGAACTAAGACTCATATTTATGAACATTCATAGCGCGAGAAAAGAGAGGCTGGTGAGGAAACGGCTGTTTATAGCTGCTATAACGTGCGTGAGAATGGGAACTAACTTGTTTTGTGGACATTCCAGAACATTAAATGTGACTATAAATCGATAAAATGTACGATGCATTCCAACAGCAGTGAGACAGAGTAAATAATGATGCCTTGAGAAAATGTGGGAGAAAAACTGAGAGATACGCAGATAGACAGAGACTCATTTGTAAGTCGCTTTGGATAAAAGCATTTGCAAAATGAATAAATGTAAATGTAAGTAAGGGATTGAATAAATGAAACGCAGGGTGAAGCATCGGCGATTAGCCAGAAAATTAAAAAGATCATCACAGGAGAGAGAGAGAGAGAGAGAGAGAGAGAGAGAGAGAGATTTAGTATCTTAGTATTTTCATCTGTCCTCCATCACATCCAGATGCTCTCACTGTGTAATTGAGTGATTGCTGCTGTTCTAGGCCAGGAATGTACACACACACTCACACACCCACACAAACACACACACACACAGTTTTTCCATGCAACAGCAAAAGGATTTAACTGTGTAAGAGACAAACGAGAGAGCAGAGAGGGAGAAGAGAGACAGACAGATTAAGAGAGAGATGGCAAGCGTCAGATAGATAGAGAGAGCGAGAGTGTGTGTGTGTGAGAGACAGACCCACATTTAGAAAGCAAGACTGAAAGAATGAGAGTGAAATTACAAGCTCTGGTTTCAGGAAGATCTCAATATGAAACTTTAATGATGTTCTGAATTATTTAATGTTTTAGCCACACACACACACACACACACACACACACACACACACACACACACAGTTTGTCAGGCCCTGCTAGGTTTTCTCATTCATAGCTGCATAAGTATTATTGTTCTGAGACTTTTGAGAAAACTATCCATCCCAGCTGTTAGCTTCTTCTTAGGCTTGTTAGCACCCTTAGTCTAGCAACTAAGCGTTTTCACTATCTGTGAGTATTCTGACTTACTTAGCTGCCAGCCTTTACTAGCTGAGAGCAGTAGTTAGCTGTCTTAGCCTTTAGCTAAATGCCAGTGGGAAAACGTGCAGGGGCGCCCTTTCTTGACGTTGCCAGTTTTAGCAAAAAAAGTATTTTTAAAGCGCTAAGCTAGCTACATTTAATCAAAAAGACATTTAAGCAAACACAATCCATTCAATTATTCACAATTTTTTTAACTAATAGGTTAAAGTTATGTGATGAACTATGATGTTGACAGAGGCAACAGTAGCAGAGATTTTTGCTATAGTATTCTACGTAGTTGCTAGAGCATTGATAGGTGGTTGCTAAGGTGTCATGCCCAAAAAATTGCCAAAATGTCGCAATTCACAATAAACAATAGCGAAGATGGGTAAAAGTAGCTAGTACTGTGCTTTTAAAGTGTGGAAAAACACAAAAACTCTGTGTGTGTGTGTTTTCATGGTCAACTCACACACCAGCCAGACGACCAAGGGCACACGTGGACCTTGATTTATATTTGCTCTGATAAATCGGTGTATTGTTCTCACACTTGTCCTCTTCTCCAAATTCATTTTCACGCTCTGTAATCTTTATTTAATTTTCAGGAATGCTTTTTTTTCCGGCACTGATTTTATCTTGTGCGTGCCAGTAAACTCTCAGATATCTGAGCAAACAAATACGGGCGACACCATTTCACACAGAAGTGCCAGATGGCATAGAGTTACTCGCTAATAAGAGTTACAACCTCATATTTGCTGAAGTGTGTCACATGATGAACAGATACACAATGCACACACACTTCAACTACAGCCGATGAAAGTGTGATACTTTGTAGCAGCTCATACTTAGCTAAAGATATATATATATATATATATATATATATATATATATATATATATATATATCTGTGCATTCACAGCTGATCTGAATATTTTAATATTAATCCAGGTGTGTGTGTGTGTGTGTGTGTGTGTGTGTGTGTGTGTGTAGACCGAGAGAGCGAGATGGAGAGGTTGCTGACAGTTTGTTTTGCTTTTAGTGCCGGATTTCAGTGGAGCTGGACTGCAGTCTACTTGTGTGTTTGTAAGTGTGTCATTTCCATTCCTTGTATTGTTTTTACATGACTGTTAAAGTTCTGCAAATGAGCACTACTCAGTAACATTGGAATGAAAACACAAAACCATTCACAGATTCTTTTGACCACTTTTTTTTTCTTTTTTCCAGAATTCAAGCCACAGAGGCAACTGTAGGCATATGAACTATCTTTTGGAGGAGATTTTTATTCCCTATAAACTTTTGTAAACACTATTGCAGTAAGGCTTAGGGACCTTAGACTCCAATCAAGTAGCAGCTTAGGGACCTTAGACTCCACTTGAGGAGTGGTTTAGGGACCTTGGACTTGGGTACTGGCTTAAAGATTTTGGACTAGTGCTAGTAGTGGAGTAGTGCTAGTGGGACCTTGGACTTGACTTGAGTAGTGTTGTAGGCATGTTAGACTTGAGTAGTGGCTTACAGACCTTGGACTCTATGTGAGTAGTGGTTTTGGGACCTTGGACTCCACTTCAGGAGGGGTTCAGGGACCTTGGCCTCGATTTGAGTAGTAGGTTAGGGACCTTGCCTCGACTTGAGTAGTAGGTTAGGGACCTTGCCTCACCTTGTGTAGTAGGTTAAGGACCTTGCCTCAACTTGAGTAGCAGGTTATGGACCTTGCCTCGACTTGAGTAGTAGGTTAGTGACCTTGGCCTCGATTGAGTAGTAGGTTAGGGACCTTGCCTTGACTTGAGTAGTAGGTTAGGGACCTTGCCTCGATTGAGTAGTAGGTTAGGGACCTTGCCTCGACTTGTGCAGTAGGTTAGGGACCTTGCCTCAACTTGAGTAGTAGGTTAGGGACCTTGCCTCGACTTGAGTAGTAGGTTAAGAAGGACCTTGCCTTGACTTGAGTAGTAGGTTAGCGATCTTGGAATTCAACTTGAGTAGCAGCTTAGGGATATTGAGCTTGATTTGAGTAGTGGTTTATGGGATTTGGAGTCAAATAGTGCTTAGAGGCTTTAAACTGGACTGTAAGAGCAGCTTATATGTGTTCTACTTAACTTGAATAAAGACTTAGGGCCCGAATAGTACTTAGAGGCTTTGGGCTTGACTTGGATTCAGTTTATAGACTTTGGACTTGAATAGTGCTTACAGGCTAAATGAGTAACACTAAATGACTTTCGACTTTCTGGCTTATGGACTTTGGACTTGACTTCAGTAGCTTTTTAGGGACTTTGGACTTTGTGTCACTTAGTGGCTTAGGAACTCTGGACTTATGGTGACTGCTGCAATTGAGAGCCACTGACTTGAGACTTGACTAAGGCTTGATTGTTAAAGGCCCTGACTACTACACTGCTGTTTACACCTATTACAACTACTTGTGTACTTGAGTCTTACAACCATTCAAAGTCTAACCATTAATGTCAGATTGTAATACAAACCTGTGTGTGGGTGGGGGGGTGTTTGATAGAACTTTGAATAGTTCTCTTTTCCTTTCCTTCAGTTTCTCTCCTCTTCTTTTCTTTAATACGATACAATGTTGTCTTTCTTCTCCAGGCAAAGTCAAAGCACCTAGGTCCAGAATCAGGTTCCATTGCCCCCCCCCCCCCCCCCCCCCCCCCCCACAAACACACAAAGGTGGACAGACATGAAACAAACCCTTACAGGAGCTTGTGATGGAAGAGAAGTGTTTATCCTGGTGTTAAGATACATATCTGATTATGAAGAGACACACTTGCTGACTGGTTTTTGGAGATTTTTATGCTCTCAGAAATGGTCAATAAATGACTGTGAATCACACACAGATGACTCAGCGCCACACATTACCCATGGATGATACTATTAAATTAAATTTATAGTTTCATGTTGATGTATTTAATATTGGCCTCAAATGGCTTTCCATACTTTTTTGAGTGGATTTACAGCTGAAACCTAAATTTCAGTTTGCCATAATGTTCTTACATCAAACTGCCAGATAACAGCGCTGAACTTAATAATGCTCCTCACTGGAGCCAATATTACGCAAGAAGTCCGTATTATCTAACTTCTGAACGTGCACAAATTTGGTATTCAGTCCATGCACACATTTGCTCGTTGGCATTTCAGCCAATCAAAATTCGAGGTCACGGAAAAGCGTCCGCCCTGTCGTCAGGAGATCGTAAGCTCAAATCTGTACCGTATGTGTGGTCATGTATGTAGAAGAGTGCGGATAGCTCTTTCCTCCCTTTGATGTAGCATGAGCAGAAGAAGTTCGAAAAAGATGCAGTTGGTCGGCTTAACACGTTTCGGAGGAAGCAAGCGTTAAGATACGTTCATACATACAGTGACTCACAGCGACTAAGCGACCGGAGACCATTCATTTCCGATGAGAGCTGGCGATTTCCGCCGACACGAGCGACAACGACTGTTAGTGACTAGATGTGGGCGTGTCCAGCGAGGTGTCAAAGTTTAGAAAAGTTATGCAAATTTGGAGCAACTTGGTACAGCATCTTCCAATAGGAGTGAAGACAGTAGCGCGCACGTGAAGCCGTGATCTGACACGCCACCTGCGAGTCCGAATTGTTTCGTGGACCTGGACCGGACCGCAATGACAAAGAGCACACGATGCGTCTCCTTCATCTCGTAGGATATGATGCGTATATACAGTGGTATAAATTTTATACACAAATGCTCTTCTTCGAGAATGTTTCATTTTAGTGGCAAGAAAACTGGTTTGTTGTCAAAAAGTGGAATGTTAGTTGTGCCACCCAGTGGTAAATGTTACTAAGGCAACCAGCAGACCTTTCGCTCTCCCCCAGTGGTAGCTGTTGGTAGCTGTGCGATAGGATGATGGGAATTGGCAGGTAAATAAAGCGGGGAGAGAGAAAAAGAAAAAACGTACGAAATGACAAAAATTGTACAAAAATGGGATTAAATTGGAATGTAGTTAGAGATCAGCTTTAAGATGTGAGATAGAATTTACATAGAAATAATAAACAATAAGATCAAATCTAAATATTTCAATCCAAATCCTGGTGGCACAAATATTAGTATATGAGATATGAATATGAACATATATTAAATTTCTCTCTCTTTCTCTCTCTCTCACTCTTTCTCAGTCTCTTTCTCTCTCTCACTCTTTCTCTCTCACACACACTCTCTCTCTCTCTCTCTCTTTCTCTCTCTCTCTCTCACTCTCTTCCTCTCTCTCTCTCTCGTCCAATCAGGTGTCAGTGGGCGGAGTCTCGCGGCTCAGAGGTGTAAGGGAGTCAGAGATGGGTTAGTGTGAGTGTCGGGGAGACAGGAGCTCGGTACCGGGGACTCGGTGGGTGACTCTAGTGGCATGCGGTCTGCGTCAGACACAGCGACACCATGTTCCCGCAGCTGAAGCGCGCGCTCCGGGAAAGAAACGCGTTTTTCCGGGGATCCATCCCGCCGTGGAGCGCGTGAGTCCCTGCTTTAAGTTCATTAATGCGGAATACTTTATTCTCCTTGTCCGTTTTTTTTTAATTATTATTATTATTATTATTATTATTTTACCCCTGATCTTCTAGCTGGAGATTAGATCACTCATAAACTGCTATAGGATGTGTGTTAATATTTCAGTTAATAAATAAGAAGGCTTTTTATTTAAAGGGTTCTGAAATTTCAGCTCCACTTCCCAAAACACGGATTCCTTAATGTCAGCTGAAGCTCATCAACTTAAACTTTCACCTCCAAAGCAGGGCTTCTCAAACTTTCTGCCACCACTTCCAGAGTAAAAGTACTTTCAAATATTTAAAAAAAGAAAGAAAAGGTAAATATTAATTTCTCCAAGCCATTAGAGCTTTTTATTCCTGAACTTTCCACTCACCAAGTTGTAGAAGTAATGCTCATCATATTAACAGTACTTTCTGATTTTAGGAAAACTGATTGAACTTAACAGTAGTTTATACTTGTATATTTTATTACATTTTTTTTGTTTTTGAGCTTTAGAATTAGACTTACAATGACAAGAACTAAAAAGTAACCATAATACTCTTGATTACTAATTGATCAAAATCTTCACCCCGATCATGCCATTTAAAACAACAACAAAACCAAGACAGTCTGGGACCCCCTGGATATAGCCTACATCACGGACCCTGGACCCCATTTCGAGAACATTAAAGTACCCTTTGAGATTTTTACTCGGCTAAAATTACATAATGAAATCCAAATATTGACACATTAAACCCTCCAGTGAAAGTTATATCAGAGTATTTGTTTAGTTGAGCTGTTAGATTAGACTGAGATTGACGTTGAGATCACCTAATTTACGTTTTTTTTTTATCTTACTGAACGACTTTCTACACTAAACACACGATGAAAACACGACAGGCGTCATGTTAAACTCATTCAATAACTTAAATAACTCCTATATTTACTCGAAATCTTACCGCAGTGACAGAAAGTAATCTTTACGGTCAATAAGATTAAAAAATAATAATAATACATTTGAAGTAAATTTCCCAGGGCTGAATGATTGAAAACGATTTGTTGTTGTTATTTGTTTTAGTATTTATATTATAGGTGAAAATATGGACTATTTTATTTATTTATTTATTTATTTTTAAAGATTTTGATCGAATTGTTGTAAAATATCATTTCCATGAATATGATTGATGCTTTTTATGGATATTACATCCTTTTAGGACCCAAATTATGATTGATCGGAATTGATAAATATGTGTAGGCTACTAATAACTATAAATGTAGCTATGTAATATATTGTAAATAATATTATAACTTTAGTATTGAATAGAGAAGAGGTGATGTGAGGAAACAAGGCTCATGAGGATATTTACTCCAGTTTAATTTCATTAAAGACAGTATTTACACAATATTTTCCATCTTCTGTAATATCGCCTGTGGTATAGATTCAGATCAGGTCAGGTGACATACGGCTGAATTTATGTGCTTGAGAGTTAGTTATGACGAGGATAAGTCTAAAAATTCGGCTCAGCTGCAAGCAGCCACATGGAATCTGGGCTAAAAGCGGCCCAAATGCTACGAGTTGTATTTTACTTAACATCGCTGTGGAGATACGGTCTCGTTAGGGTGGAGCTATGGCCCCGTGGTCTGGCAGCCAGCTTGGGTTGAGTTCATCATAGTCATTCCTCTGTGGTTTGTAGGCCAGATGAAAGCATGTCTCGGCGCTCGTTTGCTCTCTGAAAGAAGTATTTTCACTATGCTGAGGTCTGAATGTTCTCGCTGTATTTAGAAATGTAACCAGATTTCTCAGCTTTGTGAGACGGAAACCCTTGTCATTTTCTCTGAGAACATATTAGGAGCGGTGTCATGACAGGTTCTGTAATCTTTTATGTAATCTAACAAATTTGCCTGAGATGAAATTTTACAAATCACAATGTCAAGAAGTATCAAATTGTATTTAATTTAACATCTTTTTTGTTGTTAAGCTATTTCTCCTTGAAATGATGACGTTTTTCTATAAAGAAACGTTTTATTTAACGTTTACGGAAGGAGTCTCCAGTGTCAGTGCTTCGTAACAGTCGGAGGTAAAGCTGTAACTAAACTAAATCGGGTTTCGCATCGACAAGCTGCGTGTTTATTTTTATTTTTTATTTTTCCAAAGTATTTTCAAGAGGAGAACATAAAGCGCGAGTGCTGAGCTAACGACAGATGAGTTGGAACTTGTTCTGTGGAACCTCCTCAACGTTAAATGTAATTACAGTATAAACAGATAAAACGTACAACGTCTCCTTTGTTATTAAATGAAAAAAATAGATATTTTTTTAAAGTTGAACACTCGCTGTAACCTAAGAGGAATAAATGGTTCAGGACGTGCTGTTGTTAAAACTTTTTAATAACAATAACATAACATAATCGCACCACAACAGTTGATAATACAGCGTGACTCACATGGTGCAGGTTATGTGATTAACTAGTCTAGTAACAAATCTAATCACCCGAATCTACTGTCTGAGCTAGAAAGAAATCAGCTCCAGCTTCACTTCTTTTGTACCATTCTGTGTATTTTATTTTTTTTTAAAGGCACCAAGTCCAAAATAATTCACCTTAAGTCATTTGATACCAAGAATCAGATGAAACCTTATACTGACGTTTTTTTTTTTTTTTTGAAATCTTTGAAAGACACAAGCATCCAGAAGCTTCCGAGGTGTTAGAAACGATGATGCTAACGTAGCTCTGTACAATGAGGCACCCCTCTACCTCACTGGAAAGGGAGCACCACAAAGCGTGAAATAAAATATTGCTGTCTTGACTATCACGACACACAGTACTTATGAGACGAACACGTATCCAAATACTTGTATGTGTATCAGGATATTTCCGTCTTTGATATGCGTTATGAGCTCTACCTCTTTTTGCACACTAAGCAACAGCAGACGTACCGGAGCACGACGTTTGCGAGTGGGAATCGAACTGCCTCAAACGTGCTTACTTCATCGACGTGATATGAAGCAGAACATAGAGCCGGGCCACTTTTATCCTGGATCTGAAAAGCAGCACACGCCTTAAAATATCCCTGAAATTTCTTGAGAGCGGTCGAATTGCTTGCTTGTGGATTGATTGATGTATTTCCTTTTGATACAAATCAGAGAGGGGGGCGTGTCATCTGATAAGAAACAAATTGGATGAGCACAGAATGACCTGTTAAAAGATTTCCTCAGTTATACCGGAAATGATAAGCTTTATATATATATATTTTTTAAAACAAATTTGTTTTTACAGTGCCAAGAGACTCGTATGATAAGGTTTAAGACACCAGAAAGCATCTTTTGTCTGTAATGCATAATATTTATTGTGCGAGCAAAAAAACCCAAAAGAAACCCACAGAAGTGTCAAAATTAATATCCTTAATTTATTCATATGCAAACTGGACACGCACGCCCCTTTCCCGCACGTCCCGCCCACTTTCCTGGCTGATGAACTGGTTTGCACGTGCCGTGTTTGTGTAATGAAGCCCGATAGGTGTGTTTCAGTAAGGTTTTCAGCTCCATGTTTCCTAAAATTTCACTGAGTTCAATTTCCCACACTTTAATGGAATGATATTCGTGCTGCGAAATAAAACATAAAGATATTGCTATACAGTGCATCCGGAAAGTATTCACGGCGCTTCACTTTTCCCACATTTTGTTATGTTACAGACTTATTCCAAAATGGATTAAATTCATTATTTTCCTCAAAATTCTACAAACTGCACCCCATAATGACAACATGAAAGAAGTTTGTTTGAAATCTTTGCCAATTTATTAAAAATAAAAAACAAAAAAAAGCACATGTACATAAGTATTCACAGCCTTTACTCAATACTTTGTTGAAGCACCTTTGGCACCAATTACAGCCTCAAGTCTTTTTGAGTATGATGCTACAAGCTTGGCACACCTATTTTTGGGCAGTTTCTCCCATTCTTCTTTGCAGGACCTCTCAAGCTCCATCAGGTTGGATGGGGATCGTCGGTGCACAGCCATTTTCAGATCTCTCCAGAGATGTTCAATCGGGTTCAAGTCTGGACTCTGGCTGGGCCACTCAAGGACATTCACAGATTTGTCCTGTAGCCACTCCTATTGGAAGATGAACCTTCGCCCCAGTCTGAGGTCCAGAGCGCTCTGGAGCAGGTTTTCATCAAGGATGTCTCTGTACATTGCTGCATTCATCTTTCCCTCGATCCTGACTAATCTCCCAGTTCCTGCCGCTGAAAAACATCCCCACAGCATGATGCTGCCACCACCATGCTTCACTGTAGGGATGGTATTGGCCAGGTGATGACTGGTGCCTGGTTTCCTCCAGACATGACGTTTGCCATTCAGGCCAAAGAGTTCAATCTTTGTCTTGGTCTTGGTCTGAGATTCCTTCAGGTGCCTTTTGGCAAACTCCAGACGGGCTGTCATGTGCCTTTTACTGAAGAGTGGCTTCCGTCTGGCCACTCTACCATACAGGCCCGATTTATGGAGTTCTGCAGAGATGGTTGTTCTTCTGGAAGGTTCTCCTCTCTCCACAGAGACACGCTGGAGCTGCTGGTTCCAAACTTCTTCCATTTACGGATGATGGAGGCCACTGTGCTCATTGGTACCGTCAATGCTGCAGAAATGTTTCTGTACCCTTCCCCAGATCTGTGCCTCGATACAATGCTGTCTCGGAGGTCTACAGACAGTTCCTTGGACGTCATGGCTTGGTTTGTGCTCTGACATGCATTGTTAACTGTGGGACCTTATATAGACAGCTGTGTGCTTTTCAAAATCATGTCCAATCAACTGAATTTACCACAGGTGGACTCCAATCGAATTGTAGAAACATCTCAAGGATGATCAGTGGAAACAGGATGCACCTGAGCTCAATTTTGAGTGTCATGGTAAAGGCTGCGAAAACTTATGTATATGTTTTTAATAAATTGGCAAAGATTTCAAACAGACTTCTTTCACGTTGTAATTATGGGGTATTGTTTGTAGAATTTTGAGGAAAATAATGAATTGAATCCATTTTGGAATAAGGCTGTAACATAACAACATGTGGGAAAAGTGAAGCGCTGTGAATACTTTCCGGATGCACTGTATGGTAATGTTTCTAATGTAAATTAAGATGACCATTGTCAGTTGAACGATAATTAATGCTTTTAATGGAATTTTGTTTGTGTAAATGTGTTATGTTTTATGTGATGCGCTTTGAAATAGTTTCTAAGGTTGAATTAAACCAAAATCAACTTTATACGATTTATCGTTTTCAGCCAATCAGCAATCAAGTAATTACAAAAGTATAACTCCATAGATTTTAGCTGGTTTGAGCACTCAAATTATGTCCCTTAATGGTGCTTAGTGAAGGTATTTTAAAAAAAGTTTTTATTCAACTTTAGGGTGACTTTAAATGTGGCTAATGAACTCGTTACAGAACTGTAGAAGTTACACAACTGTAGAAGTTAACTTTAAGGTTAAGGGATGTTAGCAGACATTTCATTTTTAACCAGACTGTCCTTTTAAATCTGCTTAAGTTGCAGTAGTAAGTTGGGATTTAAAAAATTTTTTATTCCTTACTTGTACAAATAACCTGGAAGATATTATGTAGAACATTATTTTTTTTTTTTAAATAAAAAAGCGAAACTAAATAAAAAAAAAATAAAAAAACTTCCGGTCTGGAATGCTTGCTTTAAAAAAAATTTTTTTTTTGGTGTTTGGCGCATCGTCTTCTGTTCCTGTCAGTCATTTTATAGACATGACTGCATGGGCCACTGTAGATCCTGGGGGGGTGGAGCTTTGTGAACATGGGCAGGAATCGTTCAAATCTTGAACCCACTTAACCGTTAGAGACGTAATCTGTGGGGGGTGGGGGTGGAGGTGGAGGTGGGGGCTGGGTCTGTCTAATCATACCTAATGCACCTTTTAAGTGAAGAATAAAACAATTGGTGACGTGCTGTTTTTGGAAAATAACCAATAATCTTATAACCCGGCGATTTGCTAATGAGAACATGTTATCCGTTTATAGTTTATAGTGTTGCCAAGAAACCGCAACCGCGTAAACTCCTCAGTCCTGAAGATGTCGTAAAACTTATCGTTACAAAGCGCTGATACTGGAGACTCCTTCCATAAATGTTAAATAACAATCTCCTTACAGAAACTTCACCATACCTACAAACACTTCTTATTTATTTATTTATTTATTTATTTTAAACGTGAATTTGTTACTAAAGAAACGATAACGTATTTGAACATGAACAGTAGAACGTGAATCAACCCCTTCCGATAAATCAGAATCGAGAAGCCGTGAGTATTAGGTGTCCGTGCTGTTATATTTCATCAGTGCTGCTTTCATTTTCACCGCGGTCTGAAATTCCGCACCTGGAAGGGAGACGAGTTATTTTGGACCGAGGCGTTGGCTAAGTCACAGCTAGCTCACGTCACGGTGTTATTTGAACACAGCCGGATATTGAATGCCGATTGAATTTTCCATAGGAGTCAAGTTGTATGGTGTGTATGTGTGCGTGTGTGTGTGTGTTACCGGTCACACACTGCTGCTCAGACTACTTCAAACCATCAGTTCATGAACTTCAGACTATGTTTGGATATAGACTGTGTTACCATGATGCCCTGCGTGTGTGTGTGTGTGTGTGTGTGTGTGTGTGTGTGTATCCTGGAAGTTGGGCACACACTCCTTTCTCCAGATGTTTCTGTGGCCGTAGGGTACCTTCCTTAATTCCTTCCTTTTTATTCCTTCCTGATGTTTGCATATGTGTGCGGGTGTGTTTATCCATCTCCATAACAGTGATATTTATAGACCCGTGTGTTTCATCCAGCACAGATTTCGAACTGTCAGACATCTCGTTCTGCTCACCGCAGGATTCTGACATCAGACTTCGAGTCGAATTCTAAGAAGTCGGCCATTATGCAAGAAGAAACCATCCCCCAAACACCCCCCACCCCAAAGGATACTTGTGGTCAAAAACTAAACGAACAAAAACAAGCACCGGGATTAAACTAAATCCCACGTACATCTATACTTAACTGCTCTGATTGAATTTTAAAGCCGCAGGGAAGCTGTGTCTTCTAATGAGGTTAACGCCGGTCTGGTGCAGACTTTAAGCAGCACACAGTCTGAATAAACGCTTACCGTACGGCGTCTACATGAAACGCACCACAGTCTCTCCTCCTTATATGGAAAGTGGGCGTGGCTAATGTTATTGTAACTTCACCCTGCCCAATCACAAGACGGATGTCAGTCATCCCTCCTGTGTAGTGTTGTTTTTTTTTTTTTTGTGTTAAAAACCATTCTTGCTTAAATAGCAGTTTCAAATCTGAGTAAGCGAAAATAGTGAGAAACAAAAACAATCAAAAGCTTTAAAAAATTTTAAAGAAATTAAAATCCAAATCCTATAATAATAAAAAATAAAAACCCTAGCCAAAAAAAATATGTTTATGTATTTTTATATTTATTTCTCACATTTATTTATTATTTAGGTAATTAATTAATTAATTAATTAATTAGTTTATTGTTGTGGATATTTCCCCCCTTTCTTTCTTTCTTTTTTTTTTATTTACGTATTACTGAGAATATTCTGTTATTTATAATTTTTTTCTGTTATTTCTATATTTAAATATAAATATTTCATTATTTATTTATTTTCCATATTGCTTCATGCGTATGATAATGAGGGGGCGTGGCTTTCCCACCCAGGCAAGAGCGCTCCCCGCACGGTGCAGGTGATTAGTCCTGTGACTGAATGCGTGTTGTCTCTCTAACAGCCGTTACCTTCTTGTGTCTTTTAGGACCACACGTGGAAGCGGTTTGTGTGATGACTGGGTCAGGAGATTGGTTCAGAATTACTCGCAGCACTGTTATTTATTTATTTTTAAATAAATATGGTTTAATAAACTCAACATTTCATTAAAAGACTGTTTTCATGCGCTGGAAGGCAGGAGGTTCCTGGCAGCAGCTCGGACCATTTTCTGCTTAGCTTAGCGTTATTTATACGACTGAATATAAATATCCTGTAAGTGTGAGCCGAGTCATGCGGTTCAGAGGATTTGCTTCAAACGAGTAAAATTCTGTTACCGCTTTGTTTGGAATATGATTTTCACTAAACATACAGAGACAGGCATGGACAAACCTGTAGTGCAAGAATATCCCATGTCTGTGATGTTTGTTTGTTTGTTTGTTTGTTTTTATCTATAGCTGCCTGCGGACGAGTTGGCTCAATAATCTCGTAGTCACTAGTGTTAAAAAGTAAAAATCCTACAGATGCTGTAGCTTTATGACACAAAATATCATATCAGGATCCTTGAAGACATTTCTACATGATATGCATCAGGATGTATAGGTTTTCTAACCAAGTACAAGCAGTAGCCCTAAGTAATAAAAGAAATCAATATTTAAAAAAAAAAAAAAAAATGAATCACTTTTAACTGAAACTATTAAAAATAATAAATACTAATAATTTTTAAAATTTTTTTATTCTAATAATGTTGTTTCACTACAGTTTTAAACGTTTCAATGCGAAATGTGAACATCTAATCGTTAAAGAAAAGATACCCAGATACCTGCAATATCTGAGAAAATTTGTGACATAATTGAACACAATATCGATATTCGGTGGTCTTCGAAAAATAGCGAAATGTAAAGACGCTAACCAGGCTTGAATAGTTTGGCTGCAGTGCTTTGTTTTTTGTGAGGGTGCGAACACAATGAGCAATATTTTTATTGGGGTCCAAGCACCGAAGGTCCGTTTCTTCATCTTCTTCTTCTTCTTCTTCTTCTGGCTAGGTTGTCTATGGCAACCCATAGAACCATCTGGTAAAAAGTTGTAAAATTTGGCACACTTATTGGGGAGGGTCTAAGGAACATTGTTCAGACTCATAACTTTCGAACCGTGTGTCCAAAATTGAAAAGCCAAGCATCGCTTGAGTCGCTTGAGAGTCGCTGTTTCGAGACGGGTTCAACGCACCACATGACGTCAGTTTCCCATTTGTTCATCTAGACCTTTCCTCCTGCAGACCGTGTCTGTGGTCAAATCATGCACATCATGAGTGAAACTACAAATCACTCTTGAATCCTTTTGACGAATGTTATGGCTCCGCTTTCCTGTGTTTGCTTGGGCAACATTTGTAGTGCGTCTGTGAAAAAAGCAGCTCACCGAGTCTGGGTGCTTGGCCCCCCGAAAAAGCTGCTTGCAGCTTTAATTCTGAATATTCTTCTAGACTCGTTTGTGTTAGTATTAATGTAGTTAACTGGCTAACCGGCTTACCATATGTTATGTTACATTAGTTACCATTTTTTTGAGCTTATTCAAGAAAAAGAAGCTACATTTACAGTTTGATTTATGATCCCTGAGACGATATGACATGTAAGATTTTTAGAGAAGGCCACTTCTGACCCTGTACCGTTCAGCAGACTGGAGCAAACAGTCAGCCAAAAGCAAGAGTAATTAATCCAGACGAGGACATTTTTTGTTTCTTCAGTCAGGAGTCACATCCCGAGCTATCTGCAACTAACACACGCAAAGCAACCGGTGCTGCAATTTCGTATCAATCCGTAAAATCTGATTTCAGTCGAGCAACAGGATTAAAGGAGAGCTGTGACGTGTGTCACGGTCAGCTCGTTAGCATAAAATTACCTAATGGACTTCAGGAATAAAAACAAAAATAAATGAAACAAAAGAAAGAAGTAGCTACAGGTTACGGAGGGAAAAAGCAACATTAGTTGCAATTATAAAAAGTATGACGGGAGCTTTTTAATTAGGTGAATGTAATTAAATGAATTAAAATCCTTCCAAAACATGTCAGGAGGGGCTGTTACAGGAAATAAATAAATAACAGTATAAAAAAGACAGGGGGCGCACGGTGGCTTAGTGGTTAGCACGTTCGCCTCACACCTCCAGGGTCGGGGGTTCGATTCCTACCGTGACCCTGTGTGTGCGGAGTTTGCATGTTCTCCCCGTGCTGCGGGGGTTTCCTCCGGGTACTCCGGTTTCCTCCCCCAGTCCAAACACATGCATGGTAGGCTGATTGGCATGTCCAAAGTGTCCGTAGTGTATGAATGGGTGTGTGAATGTGTGTGTGATTGTGTGCCCTGCGATGGATTGGCACCCTGTCCAGGGTGTACCCCGCCTTGTGCCCCATGCTCCCTGGGATAGGCTCCAGGTTCCCCGTGACCCTGAAAAGGATAAGCGGTATAGAAGATGGATGGATGGATAAAAAAGACAAAAACAAAAAAAATTGTAAATAAATATAAATGTAAAACACAATTAATCATTGAAAATAAACTCAGATGAACAATATAACGACTTTTTAAAAAATTTTCTGTCAATTTTTATAAAAATTGTTCGCTGAGTAATTTGTTTATTTATCTTTTTTTAAATATGGTATTTTAAAAATAAATATTTTTGGCAGATCAAGTCCTCGATTCAATTTAGCGTAAGGCGAAATGTAAATTCTTGACACATTTTCATGCACGTACAGTAAGTTGTTTAACCTTATACCACAGTGCTATTGAATTCTGGATTCTGATTGGCCAGAAGGTGTCGATTTCGTTTTCTACAACGGCAGCTTGACGGTAGTCGAATCACAGGTTTGTATCCATGCGCTCGTTCGAATACGTTATGGTTTCTATAGCAACGGCTCATTCGTAGAGACTGGAACAGCGGACGCATGAACCTATTAACTAAAACAAGTCTGGAATCGTTAATGTTTTATGAGATTTTATGCTTTTTGTGCGTTTCTTGTTAGACTGACTAGCCGAAGGTTTGTTTTTTTGTCTTATTACAGTGACGAGAAAAGCTATTTATAGCTGCTATAATGTAAACTTGTCGTATTCCTTGCATAGTTTTGGATTCAGTCACGTTTCTAACCTCTGGAACAAACTGTAGAAACTCTGACGAAACCCGCCTGGCTTTCTGGATGAGGCTCCTAAAGGAACTTGAGAAACTATTTGGCTGTCCTTTGTGTCCAGATGCCTGTAAGAGAGGATTTCCCCTGCACGATGTACTCGAGTGAAAGTAAAAGTTTATGAAAAAGTAAACGATTTAACAGATGAAAATGAAGCTAGTCATGTTTTCATGTGAAAAGTAACTCATCTACAGTGCTGTTTTGCCTGAAAACATCATTTGGTTCCTGTAAGTTTGCAGCTCAAATGCTTTGTAGTTTGCTAACTAATTAATCAGAAGTCATCGAAATACCCACCGTTAGCTAGAATTTCAGCTACTGGAACTGATGCTAGTCTAACCTGGCGTTAGCAAAGAGAAAACAGGCTAGCTTGATAAATTATAGCTAGTTAATGTTAGCTAATTAGCAACATTTTACCTCATCATGAGTAGGTGGAGTGAGGCAAAGGAGACGCCTCATTTTCATATTCATCTTTGCAACGGTTACATTTTACTGAGGTAGAACCTTGTTTTTTTTCCAGATGCACACGGTTAGCTGTAGCGCTAACTACATTGCGTAGCATGAGAAGGTTCCCGTTACCTCAGATGATGAATTGAAACGATTCTTGATGACTAATAATGACTACTTGGAGTAACATAGACGTTTTTGGTTTTTTTTGCATCAAGTCAGCCGAACATTTTGTGTTCGTTATTGTGAGGAAGAAATCATCATCAGTTCCACATGAGTATCGTTTATTTACAGTAGATTTGAAATATTTGACGTATTCACCAGTGAGACAGGAAGAGTGTCTAAAACCAGCTGTCTCAGCAGCAGTGTGGGTTTCTGAGCCTGTGTGTGTGTGTGCGCGCACGCTTATGTGCGGCTGATGTAATTGTGCTCAATAAAAACAAAATGTAAACAAGTGACACGAAAACTGCAGATTTGCAAGAAGAAGGGAAAAACACATTTACTCTTTATTGCATTCTTTGATTTTTTTTCACCTCTCCTTTCTTTCTTTCCCTCTTCCTTTCCTGCTCTTTGTTTCATCGTTTTATTGTCTCCTTCTTCGTCTCTCTCTTTCTTGCTCTTCCATCCTTTTCTGCTTTCTCTCTCTCTCTGTTCTTCCAGTCTTTTCATTCCATTCTGTTGTTTCTTCATTTGTCATGTCTTTCGTGCTTTCATTCTTTTTCTTCTCCCTTTCATTTTTGTACTCCTGTTATTTCATATAATTTTGTTCTTTCTTTGTTTGTATGTCTTTCTTTCTTTCATTTCATCTTTTTATATTTCTTTTCTTCTTTTAATTGTTTTATTATTTATTTCTTTATTTGTATATACTCTTTCTTAATTTTTCTTTTTGTTTGTTTGCTTGAGTGATTCTTTTTGTTTCTTTCTTCCCTTTTTCTCTCTTTTTTCCTTTTGTTCATTTTTTCCTATTTTTGTTTTTGTTTACCTTTGTTTATTTTTATTTATTTAATAATTTTGTTTTTTTTCTACCACTTTTCGTTCTCTCTCAATTTTGTTTATTTTATGTCTCCTGTCTTTTCTTTGAATTCTTTTGTTCTTTTTAGTCATGCATTTTCTTTGTCTTATTTGTTCCATTTTTCTTTAGTTTCTTTCTTTTTTCTTTCAGATATCTTTCTTCCTTTTTTGTTTTGTTTGCTTGATTTTCATCCCACCCTAATTATTTCTTTCTTTCTTTCTTTCTTTCTTTCTTTCTTTCTTTCTTTCTTTCTGTCTTTACAGCAAACAACCCATCATGAAACCTAAACATCCTTTTTTTACCCTTATATATGCATATATACATATATATTATATGAGTTAGAACTTAGTTATAGAAATATTTTTTATTTTCTTATTAATTATAGACTTTGTGTGTGTCCGTGTGTGTTGGTTATAGGTGTGCAAGGGCAGTGTTTTGCGGTCACCTGCGTTTTCTATGGCGTGTGTTGATGTTTTTGACCGTCCTGTGTGTGGCGCTGCAGTTACTGAGTGCAGTTCGTCAGTCTTGGTGAGTCCTAATAAACATCTAAATCTAAATATCTATAATGCATTTGATTGATTATATAATACTAATGAGAGTTCTTTTAACGATTTATCAACTTGGAGTCAGCATTCGATTCGGCACTGACGCAACACGGTTCGGCACGGACACGACACGATCCGGCATGGACACGGTTCGGCACCGGCGCGACACGGTTCAGCATCGATATGACTCGGCACGACAAGACATAATTCAGCACCGACATGAAACGACTCGGCACGACACGATTCGGCACCGACGCGACATGATTCGGCACCGACACGACACGATTCGGCATGGACATGAAACGACTCGGCATGACACGATTCGCCAATGACACCATTCGGCACCAACACGACACGATTCGCGACCGACACGGTTCGGCACGGTCACGACGCGCTTCGGCACTGACATGACACGATTCACCCCCGACACGACTTGGCACGGACACGACTCGGCACATGCACGACATGATTCGGCACAGATGCGACATGACTCGGCACGAACACAACTCGACACGGCACGATTCGGCACGGACACAACACCGACACGATTCAGCACCAATATGTTTCAGTTACAATCTATTCGATTCGGCACCAATACGATTCGATTCGGAACCAATATGATTCGATACGGCACCAATATTATTTGATTCAGCACCAATATGATTCAATTTGAATCTATACAATTCGATTTAGCACCAAAGTGATTTGATTCAGCACCAATCCAGTTCGATTCGGCACCCATACGATTCGATTCAGCACACTTGGGTCAGCTGTCGCTCAGTTGTTAGAGTCTGAATCCACTAATCGCAGGGTTGGCGGTTTGATTCCCGGCCCACATGACTCCACATACTGAAGTGTCCTTGGGCAACACACTGAACCCCAAGTTGCTCCTGATGGCAGGCTAGTGCGTTGCATGGCAGCTCTGCTGTGATTGGTGTGTGAGTGGGTGGATGAGAAACAGTGTAAAGCACTTTGTAGAACTGCTTAGGTTAAAAAGGCACTATATAAATGCAGACCATTTACCATCCATACGATTCGATTCGGCACCTCAACGATTTGAAAACCAATACAGTTAAATTCAGCACCAATCTGATTCTATTCAAGTCCAATCCAATATGACTCCGTTCAGTTAGTTCATTTAACATGCATTGATTTCACTTCCAGGTTTTAACACTACAAATTGTGGAAAGGGTCAAGGGGGGTTAATATGTGGGCAAGTCACTCTATCTGTTGGTATCTTCATTATAGTTGGATCTTTAAATTGGTAGAGTTGATAGAATTTGGCTAGACTTGCAAAAAAAAAAACTCATCTTCCTTAAAGAATCTTTCTTTACCGCAGGAACAAGAAGACCAGGCGATCTGACCACCAGTTGAACAATCCTCTTCTTATTGAACAGAGAGATGCTCAGTCTATCATGGAGAACTTTAATTCAAACCAAGAAGCCTTCCAGTGGAAGCATTTCCAGTGGAGCAATGGAAAAGACGAAGGCTCGAATCAGGTTTCAGAACATGCAAGAAAAAATCTGGACACAACACCAGCTCGACGTCTCGCTAGCACTTCCGTGAGGATCTTAACCCCGCATCAGCCATCACATGACTACAAAGGCGAATCGGTGGTTGACCGGGAATTCCCAAAACAACCACAAGACCAAATTTTGTCCCATGACCATCTTCCGAAAAGATCTCCAGAACCTCGATCATCTGGTCCGAGACATGACGCCAAACAAACATCGAGCTTTTTGACTAGCGACAGAAACGGCACGTGTCAACCCAAGAACCATGTTTTCTTCCTGAAAACGCACAAGACGGCCAGCAGCACCATCCTCAACATCCTGTATCGCTATGGCGACACCCATAACTTGACATTTGCGCTGCCGGTGTACATGCACAGCCAGCTCTACTACCCGCACTTCTTCATGTCGCACTTCGTCGAGGGCATGAAGTCTCGCCGAGTGACAGAGTTCCACATCATGTGCAACCACATGCGCTTCCGAGGGCCTGAGGTCAGAATGTGTGAAGGTTTTTTTTAAAAACGAGGGAGTGTTTTAAAATTATTTGGTCTTTTCACTTGATTGAACCCATGAGCTAATTATCAAGCCTGAACTGGGTTGAACCGGGATTATGTTGCCTTTTCAGTGCTTCTGAAAAAAAAAAAAACCCAAACATACACCAGAAGTCATTTGTTTTGAGGGACTACGTGTGCGACTTATCACAATACAAGTGGCAAGTTAGCTAGCTAATGTTAGTCTGAGACATTTTGAGTAGATCCTGCCTGCTGCTTAAAATATGAACGGGGCAATACATAACATTCAACATGGCAGCATATTACACAAGTCCCACCCCTCAGTAAAAAGAGCCAATCGCCAGACCTGTCAGATTCTGGTCTAGTTCTGGTCTATTGGTCTCTCCTTATTCAAGTGGAAAGGAGGCTGACTGGAAATTACTGCCTGGGAGAATCACCAAGATGGCCACCAAGCAGAAGGACTTTGTGTTAGCTAGTTAGTATTACAGCCAATTTAGCAGTACGTAATGTATTGGGTTCTCCACAACTAGCAAGGTCACACATGTATCATATATCTATTGAAAATAACAGGAAGTTACATTATCAACATTTTTCCTTGGTTTATCTACACTACAATTTTGTGTCCAAAAATCTATCAATATGTTAGTCTACGATCAGTGAACAAAATATAAATGTAACTGCCTCTAGGGGGCGAGTTTGGAGGGAAAACACCAACCTGTGCAGGTCAGGGTTACTCCAGGAATGTTCCTAGATTGTACATTTAGTGTTACGCATAAAAGTTAACATTTTATTTGCTATTCGTACCACTAATGCCTGGGCCACACTACAACATTTACACAACCCTAATCCCTCATCCTTACACCTCTTGACTTGTCGAGAGTAAAAATAATCACACACTTTCAGGTCATTTTCACATCATGAGTCCCATCCGATGACCCTGATTCTCAGTACCTGAAAATTCTCATCAACAAAACAGACTTCAGATTTAAACAACAAATAAAATGGTGGACGACGGTTCAGCTAGACTGTTATTGGCTATCGGTGTTTCACAAATCTGCCCCAAATTCCACCTCTGTATGCTCTAGTGGGGCCCAGGCATGACCACAATCTTTATATTTCATCATTTATCAAAAATGTGATTTATTTCCTTCAGAAATCCATCATGTTTTTGGACTAATATTAGTGATGAATATTGTGTAATATATTAAACGTATAAATATCTGTCTCTCAGGTGAGAAAGGTCATGCCCTTGGACACGTTTTATTTCTCCATCCTGCGCAATCCGGTGTCCATGATGGAGTCTCTCTTCACGTACTACAAATCAATCCCAGCATTCCGCAATTTCAAGACCCTCGAGGACTTTCTGCTCGATGAAGGCCGTTCTTACAATGATACTGTGCTTGGTAACAATTACGCCCGTAACATCCTGACCTTCGACTTCGGCTTCAACAACTCGGCACTGTCCGGCGAAGCGGAACTGGACGAACGAGCCGTGGCTCTGATTTCCGCCGTGGAGAGTGAATTCCACCTCATCCTGATCTCGGAGTACTTCGACGAGTCTATGGTGTTGCTCAGACACGCCCTCTGCTGGACCCTGGACGACATCGTGTCATTCCGCCTGAACAGCCGAAGCGAGAAAACCCGCAAATCGCTGAGCGTGGAAATGACCGAGCAGGTGAAGAAGTGGAACTCGTTGGATTGGCGACTCTACCAACACTTTAATGCAAGCTTCTGGAGGCGGATAGATACATCGCTAGGGCGCACTAAGCTCCAAGAGGAAGTGGAGCTTCTCAGAGCCAGAAGGGCAGTACTGGAGAAAACCTGCCTTTTAGGGGGCGGGGCTGTGGATCCAGCTCACGTACTTGATTCGTCATTGAAGCCATTCCAGTACGGCCAAGCGGTTATCCAGGGATATAACATTCGCCCGGGATTGGACAACGACACACACCGTTTTTGTCACAGGCTCATCATACCCGAACTGCAGTACACCGGGGCTTTGTACGTTAAACAGTTCCCTGATATCGCTGTTAAAATTGCGGCTGCTAAAAAGCAGGCAGCAAAAAAGCACCCAGCCCCCGGCAAACACGTCATAAATGCTAATAGGAATGGCACCAGTGCGCCTGTCGCTGAGAAGCGCAACTCGATCATACAAAGCAGGACAGATTCTGTTAGAAACAAGAATGTTGATAAGGTGCGAAAAGCTAATATGCTTATATTAGCCAAAGACAATATGGATGTTAAAGATAATGCTAACTCAGCTGAAGCAAAGCAACACAAAACCTAAAGACAAATGAACCTCAACCTGACATTAAACAGCGAAATATGCTAAATGTGCCTTAGCCTATGCTGTGGAGTAGATCTCAATTTGTTCATATCCAGCAGTCAGGAAAAAAATACAAATGAATGTCAAATGCAATTTACACAAAACCGATCAACTGTTTGTTCTCTTACTTGTGATTATCTTTGCACTTTGCTAGATCCTCTTGGGTCTTAAAATCATGATTAATTTGTTAGCTAGGGGGAATATTTGTAAATATTTCACTGTTTTTCTGAAAACTAAGCAGTCCAGGCTAAGTTTCGACTATTCTTCTTCTTCTCTTTCTTGTTGTTGTTGTTGTTGTTGTTATTATTATGTGAACTGGCCCTAAATTCTATATAGACACTGATTCTATTTAATTAATGTCTTTTCAAATCCTAAAAGCTGGTATACAAGTATAAGAAATAAGATTATTGTTACTGTGAGATGGTAAATACGGGTGTATATCCTCTGAATGAGATGATTCAGGCTAAATGTCACAATTTAAATGCAGATTTTTCTAACAAGATTCAGTTTTCTCTTGAAAGAGAAATGTAAGGTTTATAAACATAGCTGATATGAAATTCAAGTTTGTAAAAAAAAAAAAATCCTGATGTAGCCTTTGGTGGGGGCGGGGCTGTGGTAAATGTCACTTATGTAGAATTTATTTACACATTTGTACTCAACACTACAGTGCTTTAAAATTTCTTCCCGTTAATGTCCTGTTCTATTGTTCTCTTTAAAATTTTGTTTGATATCTATTATGTTCGTAATAATGATGAGCAAAATATACACCAGTTATTTATCCATCTTTATACACCAGGACTTCATTTATCCGTCTTTTAGTAAAGTTCTGTGTAAATGGTTTCGCACAGCAAAAAAAAAAAAATCACACCAAATTTACAGACGTTTCGTTGACAATTGTTTTCATTCTCACGTGTGAACTAAACGCCAATCAGTCGTAAATGACCAAGTGCGTTCATGGCACAGCTGATTTGCATTTAGCCACGCCCAGAAAACTCCACAAAAAGCAAAGCTCGCAGAGAGTTGAAAAACGACAAAACGGCGACTAAACATTGTTGGGTAAATCTTCCAGTATTGCAGCTCACCCACTGCAGCTCATCACTAACACACACACACACACTCACTCTTCCGTCTTTCATAGGGTGCCATTACTTTTGTTCTCTTGATTTACGGATTCGCTTCGGATCCATGTCTTTCAAGTCGTTAACATGAAATGAAACAGTTTCATGGAACGTATTAAAAAAATGGTGTGTATTTGAAATAAAGAAGTGATTTAAACTCGACAGCGTAATCCGTATTTAAAAAATCGCAGTAACTCGTCAACAGTTGTACGATTCGAAGCCAATCATTCGAGGTTCACGTTAGTAGCAAGTAAATTTATACAAACTCGAGAGCTCTTGTTGGATACGAACGCTTTTCCTAAACTAAGAGGATTTTCACGGACACCACGTTTCTTGCATAAACACTCCTACGTTCCATTTACGAATAAATTTGTTCGGATTGACAAATGAGGTCCAATGTCGATGTAAGGAATGAAGGTGATGGCAATTTTTTTTTTTTTTGTATTCTACTTTTTGTAAAAGTTTAAAATGGGTCATTCTAAAAGCAATGACACATAAGGGCTAATTGGGTTTCCAAATTTGGCAAACTCTTCGGCTAACCTCGGAATGCTGAATACTTGTGGGATAAGGGATTGGATTTGTAACAGAAGTATTAATTAATTCAAACTTAAAAGGAACCGAAAAGGAAACAAAAATCTCAAGACTTTCTAAATTCGCTTAGCTAGATCTTGTTCCTTTTCTTCTCTACTTTCTATTCACTTGTAAGGAACTATTTTTGCTAACACTTTTTATTTGTTGACCGCTTTTTTATGTGTGCTGCAGTACTTTGTAGAAGTTAGCGGTACGCAGGCTAATCTCGCTCTAACTGAAGTTAAGGAAATGACCTGAATTATTCAGACAAGTAAAGCTTACGGGGCGATTAAACTGCAATCGCAGTGACTGGAATTGAGCATGAATGTGAAGGAAGCTAATCAGACAGACTCTCATGCTAACCGGTGCGAGTTTCATTCAGCTGGAGCGTCTCAGTCTGACTGACTACATTTAACGCTGAACAAACCAAAAACACTCACATTCTCACTACAGATACAGCTAGCTAACATTATCAAACGATGCTATCAGCGATAAAGATTTTGCTAACTTTTTTCACAAGCGATGAATAGAAACGAACTGGTAACTATCAAGCTATTAATGCTAACGTCGAGGCTAACATCAGGTAATGTTAGCTGTCATGTTAACAGCGGTGAAAGAATTCTTCCGTAGTAAAATTCAGCGCTGAATTCAAGTGTTCTCAAACGATTCTGGAGAAATCTTCGAAGTTTAGTCTCAGCAGCATTAACAAAGCTGAGGTGAAAAATCTTTCCATTGTGAGCAAAATTTATGTTTCTCTGGTAAACATTGCCTATAAACATCATCAGGATTCGAGCTCCTGATGATGAGGCAAATGCGTTTCTGTTGTGCCACTCTGGAGCTCTATAGCTATGTTGTTTTTTATGCTTTCTAAAACAACTGCTAGCTCTAGCTAACTAGCATGTGCACAGACAATAAGTGTAGGTTACTTTAAATCTCTCTTTCAGCGATTGAGGGCTTCTGATTAGCGAAACAAAATCGCAGAGAAATCTGTTAGCAAAGACGGCTCTTTATTTAGACCAATGTTTTGCTTTTTAAGTTTTTTTTTAGGTTCAGTTAACTTTATTTAATTCACACTATACTTTTGACACAAATCTGACCCGATGAACACATAGCCACATAGCGTCTCAAGCACACAATGCTCTTGTGTGATCTCGGTTCTCTTTGCAAAAATTACAAATTCGTGGGAATTTAAAATGTAACTTCTTTTTTTAAAGATTTGTTCTTCGAATTGAATCGTGCTTTGCGTAATATTTTAGTATGACTATTTCTTTTTCTTTCCTTTTTTTTGTTAGTAACGTACTTATTTTGTCTTTCACAAAAATCGCCTTCAAAACAAAAACAGTTCAATTTAGCAATACTTTTTCAAGGTTGGGATCAAATTCGGCTTTTTCTTTTAAAGGAAACTTTTGCCGGTGAAGCAAATGTTCCTTTTCCATCCCACTTTCGAATGGAATTACTTGAACAAGACATGGTGTGCATCCAAATGTTGCTTCTCTAGTTTTATATTTGGAGCTACAAGGCTAGTAATGGAGGTTTATTAGCATTATGCTAACCGTATACCAAAATATATGTTTTTTTTTTTTAATTATTATTTTTTTAATACATTTTATTTATGTATTTAAAAGTTTAACTATCTATTTATTCTGTAATGTAATGATGCCAGTGTGCAGTTAGCATGATGATAACTGATATCATAACTTGTCAGCTAGTTAGTTAGTCTCATAGTTTTAGTGTTAAACCTAAAGCTATGACATTTGGAAACTAAATATTCCATTCTGAGTATATCTGAGGTAAGTGGGAATTTTTACCCCATTTTTTTTCCCCAAGAAAACATTTTAACAAGTAAAATAGTTTTGTTTTTTGTTTTTTTTAATGCTGCTTAATTTTCCTAGACAGTGGACAACTTAGATTTTATGATAAATTTAGCATTTTATCTCTGAAGAGTTAGCAAGTTAGCAAAATGTTTCACGAAATTCCAAAATTTTCAAAAATATTTCTTTAGTTGTCAAAAATTCTGAAGCATAGTTTTTTGTGATACATTTTGCTAACTTGCTAACTTTGGACTTTAGTGATAAAATGCTAAATTTATCGTAAAATTTAAGTCGTTCACCAGCCTCATTCTCTGTCTAGGAAAATTAGCAACATTTTTTTTTTTTTTTATGACCGAAGTAAAAGGTTAGTTAGCAAAATTTACAAAGTTGGAAAATTCTCAACCTAGAAATTTATTTGTTTGTTTATTTTTGGGCAAAACTTCTTAAATGCTGTATGTAAAATATAAAAACAGATAAAATTATATAAATTATGAGAACTGTCTGAGCAGACTGGCTCTGTATTCTGTAGTTAAATTTGTCAGATTATTTGTCGCTTTAATTAATACGTATTTAAGTACGTCTTTCAGAGTCAGGTAAAATTTTTTTAGATTTGTAATGTAGTATCATTTCAATGTTTTGATTTTTTTTCTTTACTGTGTATTTTTGTTTTAAAGTAAATTTGTCTTTATTCAGGTTTCGGTTTTCAAATCATTTTAAGGTTCACTTTGTCATTATACTTATACGTGGGTGTACGGTGTAATTAAAACAACAACTACTACTTGGATGCAATTTGATGCACAACACTGAATTTCTTTATTCACAAAGTGTGCGTCTGTATAGCGTGTTTATCCACATGTGACCTTGACTTTATCGGAGTTTATACCGCTTGGCACCAGTCAAGTCTAAACATCACATTCTTTATATAAGAAATGTGTCATTTATGATAATCTATTTTCTTTAAAAAAAAAAAAAAAACATGTCCAAGGTGATATCATCAAATGAGCGACAGATGATCCACAGTCGGTGTTGTTCACATAAAATAACTGAAGGTCACTCGAGGGAAAATATTCACAGTAGTCCATTTTAGGTCAAGTGAATTATATGAATTGTATCACGTTTCATTCATGATTTTCTAATTTTTTAAAGCGTTTTAAGTTAAACTGACTTCCTAAAAATACCATATATAGAAAACTTGGAACACATTCATTCAGACTAAAAAACATTAAACTTCTGGTTCTGTCGTTGTCCTTTTGTGTAATTAGCACTTTGATTGGACAATGTATGGTTAGTCTAATCTACTTTTAGTATCTCATCCAAAGATATTTTGAGGGAACACATTATCGGCTAAATAATCCACATTATTGGCATTAATCGGCTGTTTCATTGTTAGTGTCGAAAATGAATCTCAATTGAATTGATGAATTTACAAAAGTTGACTTGTGCTTTTAAGTTCAATCTTTTCCTTCAAAAAAAAACGCAGTAACACGACCCCCTTGTGGACACTTGCAGTAGTGTTTCTGAGTATCTCAATAATCTGAGACAAGTCTGTTAATTGCTGCCTTGTTGTTCTATGCTACATCCTTCAGCCTGGATGTCAGTCAAAGTCCACCATCTTTAAGGATGCTTCAATTCATAAAGTGCAAAAGGATGTAAAAGGATACACAGATTCTTCCTATGTGGAACAAACCTTTTTGTACTTTTTAGCCAGAAGGAGCCATTCTCATGTTCTTCATCAGACCTTTGATCCTTGAAGACACAAGGTTCTACTTGCCCTTTATGAGGTTCTTGATGGCCCGTTGACTCTTCAGAATGTTCTGAGATAACCTTCAGCTCTTTAGGACCCTTCCTGCCTTCCTGATTTGTGCTGTCTTTAGGACTCTTTCTAAGGTTCGGGATTGATCCCTAAATATTTTGAACCTGTACTCTGGTTCTTATCAGGACCTTTGACCCTTTAGGACACAATAAAAGACACATTTCATTTCACCCTTTTGGTTTATTCCGAGATTCTGGTTTGACATTTTAGACCCAACTGTTTCTAGGTCCTGCTGTTTTTCAGGCCTGAGCCTTGGAGCTATGGACTGATCTTCAATCCTTTAAGACCCGTCCTGAGGTTCTGCACTGACATTGGATTTTTTTCTAACTAACCTTTGAGCTTTTTTTGGGATTCTGATCTGATATTTCCCCTTTCGCAACTCATTATAACGTTTGGAACCAACCTTAATTTATTTAGGACGTGTACTGAGGTTCTTATCAGAACTTAAACTTTTTAGGTATGTTCCTGTGTTTCTGAAATGGACTCTGATCTTTTAGGACTCGTTCAAGGTTTTGGAATGAGGTTCACCCATTTCTAGTCTGATCTTGGCCTCTTGGACCCTTCCGGAGAACATTATATCCAACCTGAGGTTCTGTATTGATCTTTTGGACTATTCATGGAGGTCCTGAACTGACCAGTGACTTTGTAGGATTCTTCCTGAGGTTCTGGATGGACTTCACATCCTCTTGAACTTTTGCTAATCTTCTAAACTGTGGTCTTTCATCCTTTAGGATTTTTTCTGGGGTCTTGATTTGATTTTCCGTATTTAGGACTTGATTCTGTAGGACTCTTCCGGAGACTTTTAAGGTTCTGTCCTGAGGTCGAAATTTTTTATTGCTGATTTCAGCCTCTATTAATCAGTGAGTTAATTGATTAAAGACATATGTAACACACACTACTTTTAATTAGGGCCACTCTTCATCTTTCTAATCACTCAATCTCTTTCCTTACCATTCATTCCTACCTCCCTTGAGTCCACACCTCTCTTCCACTGGAGGGTGTGCACTCTCCCACATCTGCTCCTCCTTTTCTTTCCCAGAGACTGCTCCCATACTCACCTGCTACACCTCCTCCAACACCCACAATAGACATGACAACTGCAACTCCATTCACCTATACTGCATTTACATAGCTACTAGTCCAACCTCCACCACAACCCTGATAATCCTCCACTACATCCTGAGTTCACACCCACTCATGCTGCTCCATCCCCTTCCTCCACCTATACCCCAGCCTGCACTCACAAAATCACCTGCACCTTATAGAGGAATACACCCACCCACAGTCTAGTCCTCCACACCACACAACCCCTCAAACTCCATTACCAAGACCTCTGGTTGGGTTTTGATCCAAGCACTTTCTGAGCCATAGCGGTGACCACGGTCTCACACACACTTGCCTGCTTCCATCACACCTTCATACTGCTTCAGCACCACTTTTTATACTCAATCCCTCCAAAAGGAGTGTCAGAACCTGTAGAAACAACCACCACCAAATAAACATGAACTCTAACCACTACCCCACAGATGGACAGAAGCAACTAGTGCGTGTTGGACTTTTATCATTATAAATCACTTCATGAGGACGCAGCAATTTCCAGTCTGAAACCAGCCAAAAGGCAGAAGAGAACCCACACCTTCTGGAGCCCCACCACTAGCACACCATCAAACCGCTACACCACTGAGGGACAAACAAAGCAAATGTGTGTTGGACTTTTGTCTCCATAAACCACTTCATGAGGCTGCAGAAATTTTTTGTTTTAAACCAGCCAAAATGCAGAGCAGAACCAACACCTTTGGGAACCCCAACATTGACATTGACATAAACCAGTACACCACAGAGGAACAGAAATAACAAATGTGTGAGAGCGTGTGTTTTTTGCACTTCATGAAACACTTCACAATACAACAGCACAGTTTATTCTTAAACCTGCCAAAAGGAGGATCAGAACCTGGACCATCAGGAGCCACAGTATCAGCACTCTCTAACCACCACACTACAGAAGGAACATGAACAGGTGCATAATGCCAATAAGAAGAAACCTGGACCTGACGCTGATACAGGGAATGTTAGATGTGAGTAAGTGTCAGTGTTGTGGTTACTGAACCTTCTGGATCTAATCTGAGTGGTACTGTAGCAGTATGAAGGTGTGATGGAGGTGGTGGTGTGTGTGTCCTGCATCACCCATAGAGAGAAATGGAAGGAGCAGCAAGTGAGAGTGTGGACTACAGACCGTGTATAAAAACCTCTCACCCATACTATCACTGGTCACTCACCCTCCTCCACCTTCCTCCTCCACCACCCTCTCCCACTCCATCACACACGAAACAGAGTGAAACACACTCTCTCAGACAGGTCTCTTTTAAAAGATAAAAAACTCCAGCTTAAGGACTCCATGGTAGCTTCCCAGTTCCCAGATGTCTTTGCTATTATGTTAATGAGGTAAACCCTGATTGGACGCCAGGCCCAACTATTTGTTACATGTCATCCTGTGTATTTATTCTCACCACTTAATCATTTAAATAGCACACAGAGATCACTAAATCCATAAAAGAAATCATGACACAGAGGGAAAGACAAATAAATTGATATGAAATATGGAGAATTGTGGAGGTCATGTGGTCAGATCAGTAATTCCCTTTACACTGGCTGCTTTCTCTGGAGGCTCTAAAGTGTCGTTATTAGGGGCCAACAACCGACTGAATATGTGTAGTGGAACTATATTTTTCCTTCTTATTATTATTTAGATCCGAATTTTTTCTCTCAATTCAGTAATTTTATATTGTGTATTCACCTACAGCTCTGAAGCTCCACAAACTCACAGCTGAGAACCGGATGCAGTAGAGAACCTAATGGAACCTTTTCTCTGAAACAATCTGTGATTTCCTAAAATACATTCAAGTGTAGCAGGGATTAACTGAGTTAACAATTATAATTAACCACAATAAAGCAGCAAACCGCATTAATCAAAGACAGATCCTGTTAATAATAATAATAATAATAATAATAATAATAATTATTATTATTATTATTATTATTATTATTTTATTAATAATAATAGTACATCTTTATGTATCACTTTATCATGTTTTTTTTTAAAGATAATACATGTAAAGTTCAAAATAGTGATTAACTGATAATCCTTAATGAATTATATGGAAAACTGAGACTTAACACAAGATAAAAAATTATATTTAAGTATATTTACCAAGCGAGACACAGTGTGTAATGCTCTAACCCGACCAGCAGGGGGCTTTTACACAGCGCTTTTACACACACAAACACTGACCTGCAGAGTGTGTGTGTGTGTGTGTGTGTGTGTGTGTGTGTGTGTGAGTGATTGTGTGTACACATTCTCTTATAAACTCTTTCACAAACACAAACTCTCTCTCTCTCTCTCTCGCTCTCTCTCTCTCTCTCTCTCTCACACACACACACAGTAAATCACTTAGATACAGCAATTAGTGCAGAATAATTACAGTTTTTATTTTCTTTGGTACTATTTTCACAAGTAAGTAGTAATTTTTCAAAACTCTTATACATATTTAAATGTATAATGTGACATAGTTATACATATTTTCTTTCCACAAAATCATTGTTTCAAAAAACAAGATTATTGTAACATGTAATGAGAACATTTATTGTAATCACCAAAACACAACAGTATGATCTTTCAATTCAGTACTTTTAACAAGTCAACAGAAAACAATGCAAGATACACATTTCACATCACCCTTGGTTCTGAATGACTTACTGTACTGTAATACAGTGTACACTGTCATCACAATAGATATTACACTTACATTATCCAACCAAACTGACAAAAACCATAATAAAATTGACATTATTTTATTTACACAAGTAAAATGTGATCAAAGAACACATCACAAGTCACTTATGCAGGAAAAATATTTTTATTTTACAGTATTTTTTCAACAATACTGTGGTTGCATTGTAAATAAATGTAAACAATTTGCTGTGAATGGAGATAATCTCAAATTAATTAACGTCAAGCCTGTCTTCAACATTTGGCCATAACCTTTCATCAACATCAAAGTGAAGATCCGCGTTGTTCATGCACCGTGGGGAAAAATCTTCTGGCATGACTCTGCAGTTATGTCATTGCAAGCCTCATCCATGGCTTGAAGGAGGGTGACATGCTCATGTGGATGGCGATCATACACCTTCCACCTCCAAGCAGAGAAGAATTCCTCAATTGGGCTGAGTAAAGGGGAGTATGGTGGGAACTATAAGTTGAATGAACCAAGGATGAGCCTGAAACCATTCCTGAACCAGCTCTGCATGATGGAAGCTGGCATTGTGCCACACAATAACATACCTGATATCGTCCCCCTTACAGGCCTGCTCAAGTTCATATAGAAAAGCTAGCTGGTGTTCAGTGTTGTATGATCCAAGAACCGGTCTACAGCCTACCACATCATCTTCACATATAGCCGCACACATTGAGATGTTTCCCCCAAGTTGTCCAGGCACTTGGATGGTTGCCCGTTGGATGATTTACAGCAGCATCCAGCTACATCACCCTCTAAAAAAGATAATTTAGTTAGCTCTTTCACAAAGAATAGTTGACATTGTTAGCCTGTATTGTTAGCACAGTACTGTGAGTAACACATTCGTAAAAACTGAACATAAAGTACACCACCTGTGCCCACCTTTACCTGAACATATTCTGCATGAAGTCGTTTCACCCGGGCATTGTTTCTCTCAAAAGGCACCAGGTAAATTTGTTTCAAAAGGCGGCCAATCGTTGGAAGCCTGATTGATGTCACATTGGCAAAGGTGTCATTGCTCTCCTCAATAACCTGCTTTATTTCGGACAGCCGTATGTCATTCCTGGCCCTGACCATTTCCACCACAGCCAACTCTTGCTGGTCAGTCAGTATACATGTATGACCAGCACCAGGTGCTTTCCTGCCAATTCTGAGAGTAAAACAGAGTATGCTATCAATATTTTACTACTGTAAATGACAAAAAATGTGTGATAATGAAATTTTGTTCACTATTCTATATAGTATTGCAATTTACTGTACCATAAAAGTGTAGTTTATAGTTAGAAGACTTACCGGTTTTCTTGGCGAAATGTTCTGATGATGGAGCTGACAGTTGATCTAGTTGTAGGTTACGGTGAATTAACCTGGCAGCCTTTGCCATGGTAAGGCCTCTGTTAACCACATGGTCAACAATGATGGCCCGGATTTCATTTGAAATGACAGTACATTGCCTTCTGCTTACACTGCTTACAAATGCGCCATTTTACATTCCTCTGATGCCCACCTCTCTGACTAGGCCCATGCCCATCTCTTTGGCAGGGTCCATGTCTACCTCTTTGATCCAAACCTAATAGAAAATATGCTGAAATGTTTGAAAAAAAGTGCATTTTTAATGATCTGTTGTGAGATTAGTATTATGAGTTTTGAAAATGTACCACTCGCTTATGAAAATTGCATGAAACCAATTAAACAAAACTGTAAGACTAAAAATCGCTGCGGCCTCTTGAAGTGATTTAAGGTCCCATGCCCTGCAGCAGTATCCACATACAATCCAATCAGCACATGGGAGGTGTTGACTTACTGGATTCCCTGATTGCTTTATACTGATTTCCCAACAGTATGAGGAGAAGAGAAGGAAGCAGGGCCTCACGGCTCCCATCCCTAACCAGGATGTCCTCTTGGACAATATGTTACACTGACAAATATTGTGTGACAAGAAGGGAAGATGCAGGGTTCCTGGGCGCACAGGAACACCTAAAGTGATGTGCAAAAAGTGTCATGTACACCTCTGTTTAACAGCAGAAAAGATGTGCTTTTTGAAGTTTCACACAGAGTAAAATCTCATAACATGAAGTACGTGGCATGACGCATTACACAATGCAAACCTACACCTGTATCAAATCCAGTATGGAAATAAGTTCCAAGTGTTCTTTTCCTTTTTGTTTAATGATTTGTTGACAGTTTCTAAAAAGATTTTGTGATTTTGCATTGCTTTCTGAGCATTGTCTTATCATCCATGAATTCATAATTTTCTCAGTGATTCTGTACCATTGTCGCACAACTTTGCCCTGAGGCAATGAAAAGATATTGGGGGGGGGGGGGGGGGACAAAAAATAAAAAAAAATATGTTTTATCAATAAAATGTACCAAAATGAACCAAGACATAACATGGAATCATGTACCATCAAAATGTGTGCAGTAAAAGGTTAAGATAGGTACAAAAAAATTCATATTGCCTTGATAATCAGCTAGCATGGCAACTAATTCGTTTGCTAACATGTAAACCCTCTATTGCACAGTGTTGCCCTCAGGCAATGGAAAGTTTTCTTAAGCCCC
>NC_071271.1:3212574-3225074 GCF_023375685.1 Ictalurus furcatus
ATAGAAAACACACATTCCCACCATCAGGGCAATAATTAAGAAGTTCCAGTCAACTGGAAATGTTATGAATCAACCTGGAACTGGACGTGTGTCTATATCGTCTCAACGCACTGTGAAGAGGACGGTTCGAGTGGAGAAAAAATCTCCATGGATCACAGCTGGAAAATTGCAGAAGTTAGTTGTGTCTTGGGGTCAGAAAGTCTCCAAAACTACAATCTGAAGTCACCTACATCACCACAAGGTGTTTGGAAGGGTTTAAAAAAAAAAGCCTCTACTCTCATCCAAAAACAAACTCGAGCGTCTTCAGTTTGCCAGACACGACTGGAACTTCAAATGGGATCAGGTTCTATAGTCAGATGAAACTAAAATAGAGCTTTTTGACGATGAACACCAGAGGTGGTTTTGGCGCACACAGAGAGGTAGACATATGGAAAAGTACCTCATGCCCACGGTTAAATATGGCGGTTGTTCTTTAATGTTTTGGGGCTGTTTTTCTGCCAGAGGACCTGGACATTTTGTTAGGATACATGGCATCATGGACTCAAATATCAACAGATATTAAATGAAAACCTGACTGCCTCTGCCAGAAAGCTTCAAATGGGTCATGGTTGGATCTTCCAGCAGGACAATGATCCAAAACATCCATCAAAATCAACATAAAAATGGTTTACTGACCACAAAATCAAGGTCCTGCCATGACCATCCCAGTCCCCTGACCTGAACCCCATAGAAAACCTGTGGGGTGAACTGAAGAGGAGAGTCCACCAGCGTGGACCTCGAAATGTGAAGGATCTGGAGAGATTCTGTATGGAGGAACGGTCTCCGATCCCTCGCCATGTATTCTCCAACCTCATCAGGCATTATATATTATTATTTCCATCATGGGAAAGTCTTCAGGACGGACGAGTTTACGTTTTGCATTTTCACTGTTTATAGCTGCGATGACGTACGTTGAGATACAGCGTACATGATTGAATAGAAGACAGTAGTGGGTAGCATGTAAATAAAAGCCTTTAATGGGAGGACTGGTGGAGTCACTCTGTCCCTGGATTCGAGAAACTCAACAGTAACAGCTGTTTAAATTCAGTAGGTCGAAAACACAAGTATTTTTAGCACAAGTTTTCTATTTCGGTCTAAAATCTCTTCACGAACAAACAGCAGCATCGTGTGCCCCAGATGGTTCTCCAAACTTGGGAAAGCTGAAACATCACTTTCACTAATTTTACTGACTTTTTTTTTGTGTGATTTTTTGTCAGACACGTCAAAACTTGTTAAAGAGAGTCCCCGCAGTGGCGTATTTAGCTCAGAATCAAGCTGCCGGCTCGGCTAATTTGACCAGCTGTACTGGATCATCAAGGAAACTTGCCTTGGGAGAGTGCTGTTCATGCAAAAACATCTGTAACTCCGAGCACAGTCTGAAAAAAAAACAAAAAAATAAAAACCTCATGAGCCCTTGGGCGCTTGACAAACTACCTTCTTCAGTGTAGGGCAAAAGTTGCTAATGTATAAAACCCACTTGACAACTTTGACAGCACAGATTTTGGTTTGTCACTTTGTCTTGACTGACACGGCCTCACAGCGGACACTGTAGTGACTCCACTTCATATTTGCCCCTGATGCGTGCTACTAAACTGCCGTGTCAGCTGGTTTTGGACACGTGCGTCATTTTAGAAGGAAGTTTGGCCTTAACGGCAGCAAGCTAGCCAACTGACATTTGCCAGGTAGCTAAAAATCCAGGCTGGAGAATGCTTCGAAATCAGAAAACACAAGTCAGTGATCAAGTTTGTACGTTTAGTTCTAGTTTAAAAGTCTCATTTATTTAGCTAGAGTTACCTAGCTTGCTCCCATCGGTTTCAGAACTGAAAGTTAGCACAGGAAAACTAGTGTTTTAGCTAGCTAGCTTCAACACAGAAACTTTTCGTGACACGCTACGAGTCATGCTAAAATAGCCATTACCAGTCGGAGCACTTGGGTTTAATAATCTGTCTGACGTTTTCTGAAACTTAGAAAGACGAGTGCAATCCGAGTAATAAAAATACACGTACTGGATTCGGTGTTAGTGTTAATTCTCCACACTCACCTTTAATTAGCTAGCTAAACTTAGCTGACTAGCCTCAGAGCTGATGATGACAGCTGTGAATTATTACGTTGTCAGAGTCGCAGCACAACCCGTATTACGAAATGTTTTTCTTTCCACAAGTACAGTATCTCACAAAAGTGAGTACACCCCTCACATTTTTGTAAATATTTGATTATATCTTTTCATGTGACAACACTGAGGAAATGACACTGTGCTACAATGTAAAGTAGTGAGTGTACAGCTTGTGGAACAGTGTAAATTTGCTGTCCCCTCAAAATAACTCAACACACAATTAATGTCCAAACCGCTGCCAACAAAAGTGAGTACACCCCTAAGTGAAAATGTCCAAATTGGGCCCAATTAGCCATTTTCCCTCCCCGGTGTCATGTGACTTGTTAGTCTTACAAGGTCTCAGGTGTGAATGGGGAGCAGGTGTGTTAAATTTGGTGTCATCGCTCTCACACTCCCTCATACTGGTCACGGGAAGTTCAACATGGCACCTTATGGCAAAGAACTTTCTGAGGATCTGAAAAAAAGAATTGTTGCTCTACATAAAGATGGCCTAGGCTATAAGAAGATCGCCAAGACCCTGACACTGAGCTGCAGCACGGTGGCCAAGACCATACAGCGGTTTAACAGGACAGGTTCCACTCAGAACAGGCCTCGCCATGGTCGACCAAAGAAGTTGAGTGCACGTGCTCAGCGTCATATCCAGAGGTTGTCTTTGGGAAATAGACGTATGAGTGCTGCCAGCATTGCTGCAGAGGTTGAAGGGGTGGGGGGTCAGACTGTCAGTGCTCAGACCATACGCCGCACACTGCATCAAATTGGTCTGCATGGCTGTCGTCCCAGAAGGAAGCCTCTTCTAAAGATGATGCACAAGAAAGCCCACAAACAGTTTGTTGAAGACAAGCAGACTAAGGACATGGATTACTGGAACCATGTGCTGTGGTCTGATGAGACCAAGATAAACTTATTTGGTTCAGATGGTGTCAAGCGTGTGTGTCGGCAACCAGGTGAGGAGTACAAAGACGAGTGTGTCTTGCCTACAGTCAAGCATGGTGGTGGGAGTGTCATGGTCTGGGGCTGCATGAGTGCTGCCGGCACTGGGGAGCTACAGTTCATTGAGGGAACCATGAATGCCAACATGTACTGTGACATACTGAAGCAGAGCATGATCCCCTCCCTTCGGAGACTGGGCCGCAGGGCAGTATTCCAGCATGATAACGACCCCAAACACACCTCCAAGACGACCACTGCCTTGCTAAAGAAGCTGAGGGTGAAGGTGATGGACTGGCCAAGCATGTCTCCAGACCTAAACCCTATTGAGCATCTGTGGGGCATCCTCAAACGGAAGGTGGAGGAGCACAAGGTCTCTAACATCCACCAGCTCCGTGATGGCGTCATGGAGGAGTGGAAGAGGACTCCAGTGGCAACCTGTGAAGCTCTGGTGAACTCCATGCCCAAGAGGGTTAAGGCAGTGCTGGAAAATAATGGTGGCCAGACAAAATATTGACACTTTGGGCCCAATTTGGACATTTTCACTTAGGGGTGTACTCACTTTTGTTGCCAGCGGTTTAGACATTAATGGCTGTGTGTTGAGTTATTTTGAGGGGACAGCAAATTTACACTGTTACACAAGCTGTATGTGTGTGTGTGTGTGTGTGTGTGTGTGTGTGTGTGTCTAAGTATAATATCAGTGTATATAAGTGTGTCTGACTGTTTAGTGAATAACATTGACTTAGTGTTAGTTGAAAATAGCTAAGAGCACCTGCCTCCACATCTGCTGTATACACACATACATACACACACACACACACACACACACACACACACACACGTTTAACCAAATTCATCTGTCATAATTAAACTAGACCATATGGTAGCCATCCCGGGATATGAATTAGTTTAATCATGCTTCAACTGCATTCAACGTTTAGGCCGACACACACACACACACACACACACACCAGAATTAATGTCCGTTTCTTTTCATTGTCCTTCACCTGGACAAATGTCAGTGGGCAAGTACACACAAACACTTTCACATGTCAAAATGATTGTGTGTGTGTGTGTGTGTGTGTGTGTGTGTGTAGTGCTACATCTTGTCGGGTCTGAATAATGAGGACATACACTGACTACATTGTGCTGAATCTCTGTCTCTCACTCTCTCTCTCTCTCTCTCTCTCTCTCACACACACACACACACAGTATATATGTACATATATATTGGATACATTAATCTGATTGGTCAGTAGTGCAGCTGCGAATCACAGGTTTCACTATATTAACACGCTCGTTCTAATACGTTATTGTTTCTATAGTAACGGCTCATTCACAGGGACTAAGGTGTGACACTCCATATAATCTGACTTTAAAATCGTTCGTATGGTGAAGTTTTATTAACGTTTATTTAACATTTACAGAGCCTCCAGTGTCAGGTACAGATCTAATGCTGACTTTTTTCCCGACATCCTCAGGACAGAAGATTTTACGCGTTGTGGTTTCTCGGTAACATGACAAGCTACGAGAAAAAACAAATAGCGGTTGGTCAAGGAAATACTGTTTATAGCTGGTGTAATGTAAATGTAACAAGAAATACTTGCTTCGCGGACGATCCACAACATTAAAATGTAACTCTAAAGGGATAAAAAGTACAACATCGTTCTTTTCATTTATTAATTTTTTTCTTTGTTTTTGTCAAGATGCGTTAGAGGAACGTGGGACGTTGGGACGTGCTGTCGTAGGAAAATAAACTTATAATAATCAACTTTGAGGTGATAACAGTAACTCTGCTGTGACTCACCACCCCATTGTTCATTATTTTCCTCATAAAAAACTCAAAACTCTGTAAGTAGAATGAGATGATGTAGTTAGCTAGCTAGCTAATAATCTAAAGCGGATAAAACTCCACCTGCTACCGTCGATTCTAGGAGGAGACACTATGTGTACATGTAACATGAGATAAATTCTTGCTTGCTAGCTTGCTAGCAAACACTTGATAACTAATCGTAACTAAAAGGAGTTGTTGATTGTTTGATTATCTTCCGAGACTCGCGATCGACTGCACATCGGGAGAATCCAAGTAAACTTCCTGAACGTTTTGATGAGAATTTTCTTACCGTAATAATGAAAGATTTCTCATCTCCAGTGGCAAGACCCTGCAGGAGCACAGGAGATCTCGTTATTGACATCTCTGTTAGCCTTGCTAGTGGTTGCTATGGCAGCGCTGACGTGAGAAAGCACTAATCTGCACTCTCAGGAACTTAAAATCTCATGGAGTGAATTTCCAGCTTCAGACATTTACATTCATGTTGAATAGCACTGGAGTGGTGTCCCATCTGCGAGTGTGTGCTTGTTATGCTGTGTTCATCGTTTTACGAGGACCTGGTCCCACACCAACATCACAGGGATCTCCTTTAAACAAGATATTCCTTTAGAACAAATCGATAGTGCTCTTTAGATAGACACTTCAGGTGCTTTAAGAGCACTTAAGAGCATTTTTAGCTTTTAAGGTCCTCGTAATGCGTCCTCATAATGTAATATTTACAAGAATGTGTGTGTGTGTGTGTGTGTGTGTATATGTGTGTGTGTGACACCATGTGCTGGACAAATGTGCTGTGTAGGAGTGAATATGATGGAACAACCCAATTAATTATGACACACACACACACACACACACAGAGAGCCTGCAGGCAAACTGTTAGTGTGTGTTAGATCTCACCATGTCCACTCTTGACTGCACATCTCTCTCTCTCTCTCTCTCTCTCTCGCTCGCTCTCTCTCCTCTCTTTCTCTGTTCATCTCTCTTTGTTGTTTACGAAGCATCAGTCCATAGTTTACCGAGTACTGTGCGTATACACACACACACACACACACATACACACACACAAACGAATTATGTTTATTAGCCTTGTTACAGATAGATAGCCTCTTCATACCTATGATAGACAGACAGACAGATGGATAGACAGATAGACAGATATATAGACAGATAGACAGACAGACAGACAAATAGACAGATAGACTGACAGACAGACAGGTAGATAGATAGAAAGATAGACAGACAAACAGACAGACAGACAGATAGATAGATAGGAATATCTGACAGTTTGGACATTTGGCAGTTCCCCACAAGAAAAGTTGATTTTTTAATAAATCAAACAATAAACTGAGAACCAAAAAGACTTCCTCAAGGGCACATCTTCAAATAAAATAATAATTTAAGTTACATAAATGGACCTTAAGGACCACATACTCTTAAACTCGTACTTGTAAAGGTACACTACATCCACCTTTGCAGGTAAAAGTTGCATTCTAAAAAAAAAAAAGTACAGTATGGCACCTTTATTCTTGAGTGTGTGTGTGTGTGTGTGTGTGTGTGTGTAGCTGAGTAAAGAGAACAGAAAACCTCCATGGACCGAAACAGAGGCGAGATTGATCTGTTCTGAGTGACAGGGCTAGAAAGCGAAACCTCTTCCATCTGAGTGAAGGAAAAAATAGAGCGAGAGATTTATGGAGCGAGTGTAAGAGAGAGTGTGTTTCTGGATCTGTGTGTGTGTGTGTGTGTGTGTGTGTGTGTGTGTGAAACTGCCGATACAGATGCTGGGTTTGATTGGCGGCTCCTTTCTTCTTTTCATTTGTGTTTTTTCGCTTCTTTTCTCTCCTCCATTTGTTCTCCAGTCATGTTTTTGTCCTTTCTTCTCCTCTCTGAAAGTGAGCGGCCGACAATAAATGTCACACACACCTCGCTAACTGTGATAACGCACAAAAGATAAAAGCTGAATCCCGAACGACACTTCTGAGGTTTTTCGGTTAAAATGCTGACAAGTGAAAGTCGAAAGTTTTACCGTAAAGTCACAATTGTGTTCGAAACTGTAATAAAAAGTCAGGCGGTTCCATCCATCCATCTATCTTCTATACCGCTTATCCCAGTGGTTTTCAAAGTGGGGGCCACCAGGGGGCACCCGGGGGGCCTCAACAATTTGGTGTGCCCATCCCTCCTACTAGTATGTTTTCTCTTTCTCACTCTCAGACAACCACACACACACAATCAATTTCTAATGTAATTTAATGTAAAGATGTAAGATGTAATTATTAATAAAAAAAAAAAGGGATATATATTCAGAAGTCTGTATTTTTAATGTGTTTTAAAGACATCTTGCAAAAGGGGGGTCTCAGTCAAATGTTAATGCCATTTGGGGGGCCTTGCCCTGGAAAAGTTTGGGAACCCCTGGCTTATCCTACTAGGTCATGGGGAATCTGGATCCTATCCCAGGGAGCATCGGGCACAAGGCGGGGTACACCCTGGACGTGGTGCCACTCTATCACAGGGCACAGTCACATACATATTCATACAGTACGGACACTTTGGACATGCTAATCAGCCTACCGTGCATGTCTTTGGACCGGGGGAGGAAACCGGAGTACCCGGAGGAAACCCCCGCAGCACGGGGAGAACACACAAACTCCACACATACAGGGCCGCGGCGGGAATCGAACCTCCAACCTTGTAGGTGTGAGGCGAACGTGCTAAACCACAGTGCACCCAAGTCAGGCAGTTATTTTTATATAAACATAGTGCACCTAGTTAGCAAATATTTGTCTTCTAGCACAGCAAATTAGCCAACAATTACACAACAATGTTTTAGTTAGTAACGAACAAGTCGTAATACTACTGTATTTATCCATTTATAGTTAGAGTTAGAGTTAGGGAACATCCACAAAAGTTACATTATAGTGAGATTATGTCTCATGTTTTTTTAACACAGAGAGTCAGTGGGAATCTTGGGGTGACCAAAAGACTCACTGACGCTCTGAATGAGAGAGGAGTGAATCAGTGAGTCTTCTGGCCATCCCAAGATCCAAACACTGAATCTCTGAATGACAGAGGAAAGAATCTTAGCCATGACCAAAAGATTCACTGATTCAAACATTATGACTCTCTGAATGAAAGACGAGCGAATCGAAAAAAGACAGAATCATTCACAAACGAAACATATCTACTTCAGATATATTTATGAATCACCTCGTATCCTGGGTAAGTGTGTGAGACTGACTGTTTATCAGATACGCTGAACTAAAGGCAATGTTTTGGCAGATTGGGATCGTTATGTCTATTATTAGAGGAGGAGCAATTTGTAAGAATTTTAATTGCTTGGTTGAGGTCGTTAATTAGAGGATAAATGATGAATAGCAAAGCAGTGAGAGAGTGAGCTAACTCATGTGGAGCTGGTCTCACACACACACACCCTGCAGAGAGCTAACAACTTGACACATCTTCTCTTGGCAACAGCGCAGCATCGTGTACCTACAAAATTTGATTGTAGATGAATGAGGCAGATTGTGTGTTTATTACTGTGATCTATCTCTCTCTCTCTCTCTCTCTCTCACACACACACACACACACACACACACACACACGCTTCATGACTTGGCCTACATCGCACTCTCTTTCATTTAAGCAGGTAATGTGAAGCAGGTAAGGTAATGTGCTGATGGAAAGTATAAAAATGTAATAAGAATATTTTTAAAAGTAGGTTGTGACCCTTCATACCTGCAGTCTACTGATAAAGGATTTTCCCACATCTTTTTAGTCCACCTGCTATATAATTTACAGCACTTTATATCATTATATAAAGCAACGGTTCTCAAAGTGGTGCTTATTTTTTCAATTTTGTTACACTGATGGAAATTAGCTCATTTTAAAAACGCCTCATTTCGGCTGTAAAATCTGATCACGATAACTGAATTGCGTATTAATGCGGCAGGTTTCATTTTAATCCAATAAAACTGTTACACCGCTGTTCTGTCTACAGATTAACCTCATCATTGTCCGTTGTGATGCTTAGCAACAAAGATTACTGTTAACAGACTACAGCGGTGCTTGAAAGTTCATGAACCCTTTTAGAATTTTCTAGATTTCAGCATAAATATGACCTGAAACGTCATATTTTCACATATGTCCTCAAAGTAGATAAAGTGAGCCTAATTAAACAAATGAGACAAATATATTATACTTGGATATTTATTTATTGAGGAAAATGATCCAATATTACATATCTGTGATTGGTGAAAGTATGTGACCGTCTAGGATTAGCAGTTCATTGGAAGGTGAAATTAGAGTCAGGTGTTTTCAATCAATGGGACAACAATCAGGTGTGAGTGGGAGCGCCCGGCTTCATTTAAGGAACAGGGATCTATCAAAGTCTGATCTTCACAACACATGTTTGTGGAAGTATATCAGGGCACAAATAAAGGAGATTTCTGAGGACCTCAGAGAAAGGTTACAAAACTATCTCTAAAGAGTGTGGACTCCACCAATCCACAGTCAGACAGATTGTGTACAATTGGAGGAAATTTAAGACGATTGTTACCCTTCCCAGGAATGGAGACCAACAAAGATCACTCCAAGAGCAAGACGTGTAATAGTCCACGAGGTCACAAAGGAACCAGGGTAACTTCTAAGCAACTAAAAGCCAATCTCACACTGGCTAATGTTAATGTTCATGAGTCCACCATCAGGAGAACACCGAACAATAATGGTGTGCATGGCAGGGTTACAAGGAGAAAGCCACTGCTCTCCAAAAAAAGGACATTATGCCTTTAAGCAGTTTAAAGATCACGTGGACAAGCCAGAAGGCTATTTTGTAAAAATGTTTCATGGATGGATGAGACCAAAATAGAACTTTTGGTTGAAATGAGAAGCGTTATGTTTGGAGAAAGGAAAACACTGCATTCCAGCATAAGAATCTTATAGCATCTGTGAAACATGAGGGTGGTAGTATCATGGTTCGGACCTGTTTTGTTGCATCTGGGCCAAGACAGCTTGGCATCATTGATGGAACAATGAATTGTGAATTATACCAACGAATTCTAAAGGAAAATGAACTGAATTTCAAGAGTAAGTGGGTCATGCAGCAAGACAATGATCCAAAATCAGTCTACCAAATAATGGTTAAAGAAGAATAAAGTTAATGTTTTGGAACGACCAAGTCCTGACCTTAATTCAATAGAAATGTTGTGGAAAGACATGAAGCAAGCAGTTCATGTTGCTTAGAAACAAAGCTTACTATTAACAAATGACATCAATATTACAATATTGTTAATATTATTAATAGAAGAGATCACACATTTACTTTTCTGATATTGATACCGAAACTTTGAGCGTTTGACCCGAGAAACCGTGTAAAAAGTATAAATACAATAAAATCAATTCTGACAATTGAGGAAAAAAAAACAGTCAAACCCCTTTATTTGTAAACATTTCCACTTCCAAAAATACATTTCTTTTTTCAAACCCAATTCCAATTTGTTACAGGATCCGATATCTGTCACGTCACCGCAAACTACAAACATGGCCGACTAGATAGTAAATGAATTTGACTATATTCAATATCTTCACTTGCTAAGACACCATTTTTGCCTTGTGCAGAAGTAAAAGAACTCATCTAACATTTGGTTCATTTATACTTCCTATAGACATTATATAGCTAATACTTTTTTATCATGTGATTTGCTTTGATAGCTAGTGCTAGCCTGCTGACAAAAGTACACTAGCTAATGTTCCTTAGGGAAATACGAATTTGGCATTTTTTTGCGAATGAAATTTGTACAGATAAGATTATATTTAAAGTTAACAATAAGCTACCAAATTTCGGGATGCTGCGTGTCTATTAATGTTACGTCTCGCAAGTTAAAAATTACCTCACGTTTTCTCGGTAATGGTATTTCAGATGATCAGCTAGAGTCCTGACTGGAATCAAGTCAAGTCATTTCCAATCCTGTGACTGATATTTGTACTAAGACCAAGAGTCAGTGATGGTCCAGTTTATGGTCCGCTGTATGTAAGTTGAAATCTATATTGCAATAACGATTAATAAATGATATACAATTCAGCACTTGTACTTTCTTATTGTGGCTACTATTAAAGATGGACCTGAATAAAGATGAATAAACAAGAGGAACAAAGAATGAGAGACTGGGAGAGAGAGAGAGAGAGAGAACAGCTAAGAAGCAGCTAAGTGCCATATTGGAAAGCGTTCATGCTATGTGCTCTTTTTAATCTGTCTGTTCATGAGTGTGTTGCTGTTTGTGTATGTATGTGTGTGTGTGTGTGTGTGTATGCGCCAACTCTAAACTGTGCGATATCGATTACACGCAGCAAGAGCCTTTTCAATTAGACACAAGAAAGAGAGGCTAATCAAGTTGAGCCACACGCTAATTACTCGCATTAGCGCCAAAATGAATAGCAGCGGTTAACCACCGTCTCTTTCTTCCTCTCTTTCTTTCTCTTCTCATTTTCTCTGTCTGTCTGCCCTTCATCTCATTTTGATGAGGCTAATAGAGAAAAGGGGTGTAGCATAAATGTTGTATGAAGATGTAATTAAAGCGAGACGGATGTAAAAGCTTGAGGGATACAATCGTTTTCTGGAAAGGAGTTGTTGCAGTGGATCGGATCCGGGAACTCTATCCTGGGCATTCTGCAGCTAGCAGTTTCCAGTTAATTTAACCTTACCACTGTATAGAGCTAACTTAGCTAACCTGACAAAACTGACAAAACCTGACACTTTTTTGGATACCAAATAATCTGTAGTTAAGATTTCTCGTCATTTAAAAAAAATTTCAATGCAAATTAAAGAACTTTTCTTGCCGTCACGATGTTGAAAATGATGTGGGGTTTTATATGATTTGTTACCAAAAGAAAAACTTATAATCCTAGGGCTAAGTGTTTGCTTATTAAAATTTGTAGTAAAAGAACTAGTGTCCATGTCCCAAAAGCGGTATATTTCAAGGCACTCATAAACAACAGTATGTTCTCAGGACCCTATGTTACGAGCGACTATGTTACCAGGGTCCTACTGGTGTTCTCACGCCTATTAGTCGGTTTTCTGAGACCGAATCCGTGCGTAATTTATATATTTAGTTTGGTTTGCACATAATTAAAAAACAGGCCCAAAATGTCCTCCAAAACATGTCCCGTCACATCTGCTCAGGAAATTTCACCTCCACGCCACTAGAGGACACCCTTCCCTACGTTCCAAGGACACTTCTTCTGTAGTCATCCTCATTTCCTCATAATATATAAAGCACATGGAAACACACGCACATCATGTGAAGTTTGGCCAATTGTTCCTTGTTGATTCTGGCATTATTATTTATTTATTTATTGATTTATTTATTTATTTATCCAGAGTTTTAGATTGTGAATATTTTCTTAACAGTCCTCCAGCATATGGATCCTGACAACTTTTCTGAGTCCTGTTCCTAACATTCTCAATTATTGATTCAGAATTGTTTCCAAGTGCACTGGGAATCAGAAAAAACAATCACAGTGAATACAGAGCCCACGGTAGGTAAAGTAAATGAGTATGTGACGATATGAATCAGCGTTTCCCCCCCCCCCCAACCTTTTTCAGTC
>NC_071271.1:3230074-3237574 GCF_023375685.1 Ictalurus furcatus
AGCAGTATCGTCAGAGCTGCTGTTGATGAAAAAATTAACCGCCACCTTCTGACCAGTCATTTGAATTTTATGTTTATGAAACCATTCATCACTCAGCTATTTTCCAGTATTCGGATTCACACCTTCACACATTGCATTATGGGTAATAATGTAATAACATAAGCACCATCAATACATTTAGTTAAAATGGCTTCTTCTTCGATTGTCGTAGAATTCGTGGTATTTCTCACAGTGTTCTCTCAAACAGAAATCGTCGCCATCCTCCTAAGCTTTTATGTCAGTGGTAATGAGTTTTGATTGGTCAAAGCAGGCTCTACTTTTTCTCCACGTCACCTCTTATAAAGTTGATCATTCATCATGCGTGACTGCACTCTTTCTCTCGTTATGTCTTTGAAAGAATCAATGTTTCCTTGTTAATAGTGTGCTCATTAAACCTGAGCGACAGACGGCCACTTCGGGCATCCCGTAATATTATATAACCGGTGATGGATGTTGCCATGGTGAGGACTTGACACTGGAGGAGAAAGTTATACAGACGCGGATGAATGGGGGATTCAAATATGACAATGTGAGAGAGGAACAGAGGTGGGATCTTTTGGAAGTCATGTAAGATCTTGAATTTTTTGTGAAATGAGAATAAATCACATAGAGAAAGATCTGAAACCATATGATTAGAATGGTCATCTAGGGTTCCATTCACAAGCCGTGAATTTCCTACAACGGTCTTTTTTACGGTCTGTTGTTTAGCCAGAAAACACACGACCAAAATGCTGACAAATTCGACAATCTAGAGCAGAGTGAATGCAAAGACGTTAAGAGGGAAGAAGAAAAAGAAGCTAAGCTACCACATTATGTTATACGGATTGTTGACAAAATACAACGCCGGGGGAAAGCCCATCGGAAAGTGGCTGAATTCTGGAACATTCTGGATACAGTTTCTGGAGTGAATTTTTGTGCTAATAAAGCAGAAATACATTATTAAAAACACAGTGTTTTACCAAAACGATATGGAACTGTTTTCTATGCTGTTTTCTAACTGTGCCATGGCATCTTCCTGCAGAGAGCACGTTCTGTAAGGGCCCAGGTTAACGATTTGAGAAAAAGAATTCGGTTCTTAATCAGATTCCGGCTTTAACTAAGCTTTTAGGGGGTAAGAAGATTTAAACTGCTTTAAAGGCTTCCATTCTGGTTGAGATGCATGTTTTAAAGAGAAACAGCTTTCAGTTCAGGACTTCATTCAGTTTTCACTACTATGTGTGTGTGTGTGTGTGTGTGTGTGTGTGTGTATATACATATATATATATATATATATATATTGTGTGTGGTGTATGTATATTCATATATGTATATGTGTGTGTGTGTATGTATGTGTGTATATGTATATGTGTATATATATATATATATATATATATATGTGTAATATGTGTAATATAGTAAATGGTCTGCACTTATTTAGCGCTTTTATGCACTTTACACTGTGTCTCGTTCACCCATTCACACACTCACACACCAATTGTAGTAGAGCTGCCATGCAAGGTGCTAACTTGCCATCGGGAGCAACTTGGTTCAGTGTCTTGCCCAAGGCATGTGGAGTCATGTGGGCCGGGAATCGAACGGCCAACCCTACGATTAGTGGACAACCCGCTCTACCACCAGAGCCACACCCGCTATATATATATATATGTAATGTATAAAATTTGAAATTATAATAGAAAATGGATTCATGCACTAGTACAGAATTGTGCTATTGATTTAAATGAGGAGGCTCTAACTCCTGCGTCATCTTATTTTCCTCGCTTACATTAACTAACCCTAATTTTCCACCCTCAGCCTTTTTTTGGGAGGTGTTATTTAGCCAAATAACGCATGACCAGGTTCAAATGCACAGAGCTCACTATTGTGAACAGGATTTAGAAAAATAAGAGCTAGTGTAACCTACAACAACCCTGACAAAATGGCAGAAAAACATGCTGTCGTTCTATTTATAGGAACCGGACTAGCCTTTTTTTAATTTAATGAAACATCCTCAAATGTAAGGCCTTCTCTTTTTAATTTTTTTTTCATTTGTTGTCATTATGAATAGAATAATTTTGATTAATTTGGATGGATTCTATTCAACAAAGCTTTAGCAAGGTGAAGTCGAAAGTTAGCACTTTGGCTACGATCAAACCGACTAAATCGTCTAATTTTGAAATCTATCCATCTATCAAGTGCTTATCATGCCCGCTTGACCTAATCGTTACAAAATGACCCTTGAGGGACCTTCTACTGTAGGTTACAGTGTTGAACTAGCTAGCATGCTTAGCAGTCTGTACAGAATTTCGCAAGAATTTTTTTGTGTGTGCTTGTTGATTGAAGAAAGATTTTGCGGTTGCTTTTTTAAAAACAATTTGCGATGTAACTTTTGTGGAGTGTTTTTTTTTTATTGCGGAAAGCTACTTGAATTGGCAGAATCGCAACTGCTTTCGCAGTGAAGTTTGTTGGTAAACAAATCCTCCGTAACTGTACTCCTTTTTGACGCACATGAAATGAAGACAGCTTCGGCTGAATGCGTGTCGTGATGACATCACTTGACTCGGAAAGGCAGGAAATCTGTGGTAACTCTGAAAAATCGCAAGTTCCTGTGAATATCGCGGCATTTGCTTGATTTTTGCAGTCACTTCTGAAATCACAAAATCATGACATGCTCACGTTGTCGGTGCGCGATTTAAAGCACGATGGAAATCTTCTCGAGCTATGACGTTTATCTAAAAGCCACCAATAGGAAGACGGCGTAGTAGGAAAAATCACGGAACTCACGGCACAGCTGCAAACCTGCTAGCTGCGATGGAGAAATGAAAACGAGACGTGCTACCAGACAGAAAAAGCTACTTTTGTTACCTCAAACTCACTGTGAACAATGTTTCATCTTTAATCGTAGCTCTACCGGAAGAGGATCTTCATCTGTTTTGGGATTTATCTCGTACAGTATGAAGAATAACAGTGTAATCACACCGTGTACATCAGAACCTACACAGTACCGCAGTTCTGTTACAGAAGGTGGGTGTGTGTGTGTGTGTGTGTGTGTGTGTGTGTGTTGCATTAGTTGAACAGGAAGTGGGTGAGTGGAGCAGATGGGCTGTTCAGCTCGGCGCTAAAGGAATAATATCCAGTAGAGTAAAACTGCACAGCCGAGTCGAGTTTTCATCGTGAGTCACCTTTCCTCTCCAATTTTCCTCTCTGTCTCTCCCACCGTCTTTTCCAATCCCCCCCCCCCCCCACCCCAGCTCCACCAGACAAACTCTTGAGAATCTGGAAGTCGGAGCGAAAAAGCGCTTTAGGTGTCACTCTGGCTGCTGATGCGGTTGCCATGGCAGTGGAGAATCACGTAAAAGACCTGAATGTTGGATGGAAGAGAAATGAGCTCATGGTGTGAGGAAGGAGAGGAGGAAGTGAGAGAGAATGCGAATGAGAGAGAGGAGATGAGAGGGAAGGACTGATGGGGAATCTGATTGTGTAATGAGTGAGGAAGGAGATAAAAAAATGCAGTTCTGTACAGAAAGAGAGATTTCTCTTTCATCGTCAATAATAAGGATCTGTAAAACAAATGCATTACTTCCTGTGTGTGTGTGTGTGTGTGTGTGTGTGTGTGTGTGTTATATTAATAAATATATAATGTAGAAATGGCTTAGCAGTTCTTTTTGGAGTGAGGTTGAGGAAGTCTCAGAAGCAGAGTTCACACACACAGCAGGATGACCCCACTGACATTTCTACATCTGGGGGTTTCCCAGGGTTAGAGATCTATCTGTCTGTCTGACTATTTGTCTGTCTGACTATCTGTCTGTCTGTATCCATCAGTCTGTCTGTCTGCCTATATACATCTGTCTGTCTGTCTGTCTGTCTGTCTGTCTGTATCCATCAGTCTGTATGCATCAATCTGTCTGTCTGTATCCATCAGTCTGTCTGCCTGCCTATATCCATCAGTCTATCTGTCTGTCTGTCTGACTGTCTGTATCCGTCTGTCTGTCTGTCTGCCTGCTTATATCCTTCAGTCTTTCTGTCTGTCTGACTGTCTGTATCCGTCTGTCTGTCTGTCTGTCTGCCTGCCTGCCTATATCCATCAGTCTATCTGTCTGTCTGTCTGCCTATATCCATCAGTCTATCAGTCTGTCTGTCTGCCTATATCCATCAGTCTATCAGTCTGTCTGTCTGCCTATATCCATCAGTCTATCAGTCTGCCTGTCTGCCTATACCCATCAGTCTATCTGTCTGTCTGTCTGCCTATACCCATCAGTCTATCTGTCTGTCTGTCTACATCCAACAGTCTATCTGTCTGTCTGTCTGCCTATATCCATCAGTCTGCCTGCGACTATCTGTCTGTGTCTAGATATATTCTGCCTGTCTATCGCTCATCTTATAGTCACTCTTACAAATGATAGTCAGTAATGTTAATAACGTAATCATTAGGAATATTAAAACGGAGGGAATTGAATTGAAATTTTATAACATTAAGATCAGCCCCTTACTTTATTTTATTGTTTTATTTTATTGCCTCTAAGTAAGCTATTTTCATTATTATTTTAAAGCTGCTTTTGTCAAAACTGTAGTGAAAGCAGTTGAGTGAAGTAGCTAGTGCTACCGTAAGTAGTGTATTTATCCTGAAATGTAAAGGAATGGGTTGGGCATTAAGAGGAATGGCTGGGGACCATGATTACAGGGTGGCGGAGTTATCGCATCTGAACATCGTTAAACTTTATTAATTCGACTTTTCAAACAAGAGTTTATTTCGAGGACTAAATCATCCTACGTTGAGTAATTCGTTCTCTCTGATGTCCAAACGATCTGGACAACCTTTCAGTCTTGTGATCAAAAGCTGTACAGTCATTAACGATGTTGGAGTAAATAAAGCCGCCTGAATAAATTAGGCCCAGCTGTGTGTTTGTGTGTAAGACTACGACAGACTGATGGATATACGGAGAGAAATAACCGGGAAGAGGGAAGGTGAAAGTATGTGTGTGTGTGTGTGTTTTTCAGTGTGTAAACGTGTACAAAAAAAACAAATAAATGTCTTTGGGCCACCAATAAAGAGCACAAACCCATCTGCTGAGAAATGGATAAGGGAATAAACATGTGGTGATTAGGAGAGAAAGACGAAGGCCTGCTGAACAGATGCTCTGGCGTCACTTAAAGCAGCAGTTCGGCCGCGAATGAAACGTGCACGATTTCCCCCAAAAACGTAGTCGATCAACAAAGACGTGTTCGACTTCTTCTTTAGCTTTGAATCATAGCTACAAGGTAAATGCTAATTTCGAAATCATCTCATACACGCAGCCGTTCCACGACATTAAACTAACTCTAGTGTTCAAAAAAACCAAACAGCTTATACTTAGCGAACATAGTTTATACATACTGTAGTTCTGTCACTGTTTTGAAACGTTCACGAATTGTGTGTTTGTAATCGCGTGGATGCTGAACCTAGATTTGCGTTAGTGAATCCTTTTCCACATGGCTGAAATTCGTTCCTGTCTTGTTCAGCGACTCGGTGTTTGGATCAGTGAATCTTTTTTAGTTCATGGCCGAGATTCATTCCTGTGTCACTCAGCGAGTCGGTGAATCATTCAGTCATGAAGGAGATTCATTCCTCTCACATAGCGAGGGAATCATTTGGTCATGGCTGAAATTCACTGCTCTCGCATTTGTTGACTCTTTGAATGTGTGAATCGTTTGGTCATGGCTGAAATTCGCTCCTCTTTCTTTCAGAAAGTTAGTGAATCATTCAGTCGTGACTGAGATTCATTCCTCTCACATATAGTGAATCAGTGTTTGAATCAGTGAATCTTTTGATCATAGCTGAAATTCGCTCCTCTTTCATTCAGTGACTCATTGTTTGAATCAGTGAATTCATTCATTGTGAGTGAAATTCATTCCTTTCGCAGATAGCGAGTCAGTGTTTGAATCAGTGAATCTTTTGGGCAAGGCTGAAATTCACTCCTCTCACAGTTGTTGACTCTGTGTTTAAATCAGTGAATCGTTTGGTCATGGCTGAAGATTCGTTCCTGTGTCATTCAGCAAGTTCAGTCATGACTGAGATTCATTTCTCTGACATTTGCGAGTCTATGTTTGAATCAGTGAATCCTTTTGGTCATGGCTGAAATTCACTCCTCGCACATTCGTTGACCCCACGTTTGAATCAACGAATCTTTTCATCGTGACTGAAATTCACTCATCTTTCATTCAGGGAGTCAGTGAATGATTCAGTCATGACGGAGATTCATCCCTCTCGCATATAGCGAGTCAGTGTTTGAATCGGTGAATCTTTTTGGTCATGGCTGAGATTTGCTTCTCTCTCTCATTCAGGGATTCGGTGAATCATTCCGTCATGACTGAGATTCATTCCTCTCTCTTCAGTAAGTAAATATTTGAATCGGTGAATCATTTGGTCATGATTGAAATTCAATTGAGAGTCGATGAATCCCATCCAATCTCATTCAGCCCATAGCTAGTTATAGACTGGTGATTAGGTTCACATCGCAAAAGTGGGCCTAATGTTAACTTCTTATTTATTTATTTATTTGATGTCGTAATGAACAAGCAGATCAGAATTCATGTGGCATTTACGTCCATATACGTTCACGCTGATCGGGTGATCTTTATGTACATTGACTGAAGTCATTGACTGTTACCATAGAAACAAATGCCACACACAGAGCATGTGTGAGTTGCATTAAAACGTAATGTGACCAAAGATCTGAAGTATTCCTGCTACAGAAAGACGCATCTTGCCCTTTTTGAGTATAATTCGGATGTATTCCAGCACACACTCTCCTGTTGGTCCATGTATGATGATGTGATGATCGCTCGATAAAGACAGTCGTTTTAAAATAACCAGCGGAATGGGTTGTGATGGCGATATTGAAAAATGGCTGATTTTATGTTTGTCATGTTTTTGCAAATGGAGACTCAAAAGTGACTTTGAAAATCGTAAAGCACAGGACTTCAAGATGCGGAATGAAATTACATGCAGATTCTGCAAACCGGATTTGTGTGATAACTGAAGGCATTTTTGAAATTCAGCAATTTTTTTTTTTAATCTTCTCAACTGCGACTTGTCAGAAAGTATGACTTGTTCAAAACGGGAAGAGATTACACTTGGAGAACATTATGCTTGTAAGAACACCCTGCGTTTGTGTGTGCGTGTGTGCATGTGTGTGTGTGTGTGTGTGTGTGTGTGTGTGTGGGCGGGGGGGAGAATGAGAGAGAGGAAGCATTTTGTTGGGAACTGCTTCAATATTAACATTCTTCTGAGAGAATTGAGAGAATTTCATTGGACAAGTTTAATACATAAGTGTAGGATGGTATCAGGATTTTGTGTAACCCCTTATGTGTAACCCCTAATGTGTAACCCCGCCCTTATGTAACCCCTTATGTGTAACCCCTTATGTGTAACCCCGCCTTTATGTAACCCAGCCCTTATGTGTAACCCCTTATGTGTAACCCTGCCCTTATGTAACCCAGACCTTA
>NC_071271.1:3240074-3260074 GCF_023375685.1 Ictalurus furcatus
GTTTCTCTTTTCTTCTTGTTGTCATGGAAACCTGAGGAACTTCTGCATAAATACTTCAGTAACACACACACACACACACTATGCTGTGCCGTATGCAGAACTGACCAGTACGTTAATTATGAACGGTGTGTGCATGTGTGATTTATCCCTAATTAAATGTATGAATAATAACTAAAATATGTCAGACACGACACTTTACTGAACACACACACACACACACACACACACACACACACACACACACAGGTTCTCAATCTCTCTCTCATGAATGATTCTGTGTTATCTGTTGTGTTATATCAGTGGCCTACAAAATTCCCTCCACTCGTGTGTGCGTGTGTGTGTGTGTGTGACATGTATAATGCGCATTTCAAATGCATTACACGGAGAACTCTTTCTGCTGAATAAACATAATGTAGCATGCAACACCCTCCGAACACACACACACACACACACACATTTTTCACAGTATGTGCCTTAAGAGTGAAGTCGAGGCATTTAAAATCTCACCGCTGACATTTTGCTGAGGGACAAGCAGCGAGCGACTACACACTCAACAGACATCTATCCACTGTGTGTGTGTGTGTGTGAGAGAGAGAGAGAGAGAGAGAGAGAGAGAGAGAGAGAGAGAGAGAGAAATTACCTGTCTATCAGCACTTAAAAGGTGTCTGGGATCAGATAAGACAAGAGATGATTTATTTTGATGTGAGGTTTTTAATAAAAATGAAAATGAGTATGTAGACGTCCTGAAAGAAATTCTGAGTTTACGCTGATAGAAATTTACACTTCATCCCTCCATCAGTGTAAAGTGATGAAGGAAAGGGAAAGATGAAAGGGTTTAAAAAAAGAAAGAAAGAAAGAAAGAGAAAAAACTAACTAGTGAAGACAAAGGAACAAAAAGAAAGAGAAAAAGAATAATCTACATTAGTCAAGAAAAAGAAGGAAAGAAAAAGAAGGAAAGAACAGAGTGGAAAGAGATGAGGAACAGAGCGAGAGAGTAGATCAATTGTGTCTCCGTGACTGAGTGACAGATGGACAGTGTTTTGAAAGTGTGTGTGTGTGTGTGTGTGTGTGTGTTAACTGACTACATAACTACCTCAGAAGCTATAATCAAGAAATTCAAACCAGCAATTTCTTTCTTTCTCTCTCTCTCTCTCGCTCTCTCTCGCTCCCGACTTTGCTGAGAACTGAACTGTAGCCACGAGTGAAAAGATAAGTGGAGAAAAAGAAAGGGAAAGCAGATAGAAAAGAAAGGAAACGTTCTTTGACGACTTTTTGAAGTGAATGATTGACTGATTTTTTTTTTCTCCTGCATTTCGTATCTCAAGCGCAAGGAACGTTCTAGCATTTTAACGTCTGCTTACCTCTAAAAGTGCAGTACTTTCCCGAACTTTCTCTCCTCTTTCAATCACTAGCCAATCACAGCCCTCTGTGAGCTCACGTATGTGGAAGAGGACAGATAGTGCATTTCTCAGAGTTTGTTACCTAGTGCCAGCATTTTCAAGCACAGAAGTAACGTATGGAATTGTGCATTTGATCCATGGTTCAGAAGGAATTCTTCCAAGTGAATGCAAAACTGTAATTATAAGCCCCGCCCCCCAACCGAGCCCAGAATCGGCCCTGATCACTGACTCGAGTATTCGGGGGCCAAGCACCGCCTTGATGGTCAAACTGGTTCCTTACACAAGATTTGCAGTATATTCAAAAGTACACGCCCCCAGTGGACGGACATATGCGTTCTAGAGGGCATTGAGCTGGATGGAAACGAAGACTAGTTACAGAATGAGTCATGGAAAATTTTTGGCTTCAGGGGCGCTTCCTGATGGAACAATTGCGATCGTTTTACTCCGACTCTTACAAAGCTGAGAAATGTGCTGAAGCTGCAGCAGTCCAGCTTCTGGATCCTGAGCAGAAAACTCCACAGGGCCAGGATCGTACCCTAGAGGAACTTACGTCTGCAGTCGCGCAGGTCTTTACATCGCTCTCTGGTATTCATGTCTAGCCTCCAAACGTCTACAAGCATTTTTGTCATATGGTGCAATTACTATGATGTAAGAATCGTTAAGAATGGGCCACTGCCTGGGTCATGCAGTTTCCTCATTATTAACAAAAAAGGTGCACACAAATATTAAATGTGTGTTTGGCAGGTAAAGTAGGTTAAAAAAAAAAACAAAGACCCAACCCATTCTTAATACATGCTGTTATTAATTTAAACTTCTGCTTTATACTGATGAAGATACAACCTTTTGACTATAAATTTTATTTATTTATTTATTTATTTATTTATTTATTTATTTGGGGGTGAACAATAAGCCTTTGGCTTTTCCAAGAAATGTTTTATTTGAGTCAAAATTTTATACACAGACTCCTCAGTGCTGAACGTACCTGCCTTTTCCTTGAGGGGGAATTTGATGGAGTTGGACCGATTTTCCTGGCGAGCTTTTCTGTATAGTCTACTGACTAACTTTTATTGCGTCCAAGAATAGCAGCACAGTTTTTATGTTTGGCTTGTTAAAAAAAAACTTCATATCTCTATGCAGACGATATCGCCGTTTTAAATAAAACATTTAATTCATTAGGAAAGCGATGTGAAGGTTCTTTGAGATGTTGCAGAGACACTTTATACGACCTTGTCCTAAACGGCGACATTGCTAATCCATCCTACAGAGTTGTTCTCGCTAACATAATATAATCGAAGTAAACGTCACCGGACATCATGGGAGCGTAGGATAACGTAGCAGTGAATAACTTCTTATATCAGACAAGCCTAGTGCAGAGAGCGTTTTATTAATTATTGGTGAAGTTTGGCATTTACGTAATTCTTGTATTCATTCTTTTTATATGGTTAAAAATGCACGAGTTGTCTTCATTTATGTTTTTTTTTCTTGCTAATTTTGCAGTTACTATTAAACAGCTTGTTAGAATACCTTCTCAAACATGCACAACAACCTCATTATGAACTCCTCCTCAGTTGTGACCAATGACCGCGTGAGATATACGGGTTGACGTCGTTGACTTCCGTCGTATGATTTTGAAGCTGAAATTTGGTGAAAATGAAGCCGCCGTATTGGCCGAGTTTGCACACGAGGTTAAAATCATAGCCAGAGCGTGTGTACTAGACATGGAGACGTTTTGGCTTCAGTTTTCCACCCCCCTGCTACAACAACCACACATGTATACAGTCTTTAGTTGTAGACGCTACGTGCCAAACCACTCGTGCAAAATAAGCAACTAAATAAATAAATAAAAACTTACGACTGGACTTTTAGACACTTATGTGTCTAGGATTTGTGCGTATCTGCTTTATGACAAATAATTTCCGTTGTTAAAAACGCTATACAAATTAAATTGAATTGAACTGAATAGTGATAACGGTGCTGAATGCTGGAGGGGGAGGGGACTCTAAGCAGGAAGAAAATGGCGGATCTTGTGAAAAAGAAAACACGTCATGCTCCAATCTGGCAATTTTTTTGTATTCAAACCTGATGAAAAGGGTCAAGTGTAAATCTAATGACGCTCAATAGCGCCACCTCATGGCTTGAGGTTTTTTTTGTGGAGGTTTACATTGTTATCAAGATTATTTGTTGTTGATGTAGTAAAACTAGTTTGGGGAAAAAAATCTATATCACAAGCCTACTCTGTACCTGTTTACCTTTCAGACATCCAAGGACAACTGGAAGACTTTTTCTTGTCTAGATCACACTGGATTCGATCAGCTGTCTCATGCTCGCCAGTGCAGGATGGGGGTTGAAGGACTGGTGGACATTCCCTCGAGGTTCTTCACTTCATCTTCATTCCATTACTCCGTTGATCTTCTGTCTTGAATTAATCAAATTCTAATGCCTGGGCACTTGTATCTAGCACTTGTAACTTCTTGACAGAGGTAGCCAGATTTCTTTTTTTAATGTCCCGGTACTTCATGGAGTGATGCTATGGATCCAAAAAGGTTCCTGGGGCCTTTGGAGGAAAACGGTCCACGACACCACAGATCCTCAACAGTTGGGATTACGTTCTTTTCTGTATAAACATCCTTTCTATTGTTGTTGTTGTTGTTATCAAATACTATGTGCTCCTAACCGTAGAACCCAGTACTAGTGTCTTGTAAACTTCTGGCACTTAGGTTTTTGGTAAGAAGAAAGAAAAGCCTTTTTGTTCTGGCACACCTTCTGAATAGTTTGTTGGCACGAAGATGGTGACTAATTGTATATTTGGAGACTTGGTGACCCTAAAATGCTACTGTCATCTCAAATCCCAAACCTTGGAGAAATCTTTTTCTCTCAAATTGTACAGAATGGCAAAATACACTTGCCCCCTCTTCCATGCAGACTCATTGTTCTATATTGCAGAGTTAATATGGAAATTTCCAGTTTATGAAGGACAAAGTGGGGGAGGGGGGGCTATAGACACAAAGTGCTGGGGGCTATAGACACAAATTGTGTGTGTGTGTGTGGGGGGGGGGGGGGGGCTATAGCCACGAAGTGGGCACCAGTGACAAAGTTAGGGGCTATAGACACAACGTGGTGGGGGCTATAGACACAAAGTGGGCAACAGTGACAAAGTGTGGGAGGGTGCTTTAGACACAAACTTGGGGGGGGGGGGGGCTATAGACACAAAGTGGGCACCAGACACAAAGTGGGGGGGGGGGCTAAAACACAAAGTGGGCACCAGTGACAAAGTGGGGAGGCTATAGACACGGGGGGGGGGGGGGTAATAGACACAAAGTGGGCACCAGTGACAAAGTGGGGGGGCTATAGACACAAGGGGGGGGGCTATAGACACAAAGTGGGCACCAGTGACAAAGTGGGGGGGCTATAGACACAAAGTGGGGGGGGGCTATTGACACAAAGTGGGCACCAGTGACAAAGTGGGGGGGCTATAGACACAAGGGGGGGGGCTATAGACACAAAGTGGGCACCAGTGACAAAGTGGGGGGGCTATAGACACAAAGTGGGGGGGGGGCTATTGACACAAAGTGGGCACCAGTGACAAAGTGGGGAGAATATAGACACAAAGTGGGGGGGGGGGGCTATAGGCACAAAGTGGGCACCAGTGACAAAGTGGGGGGCTATAGACACAAAGTGGGTAGGCTATTGACATAAAGTGGGCACCAGACACAAAGTGCATGTGTGTGTGTGTGGCGGGGGGGGGGGGGGGGGGTAGTTTATACCTTCAATTGTTCAATATAATCTTAAAACCAGCAATGTTTTTGACACCGTTTGCATTCACCGATACAGTAAGAATCCCTGCATTAATATTCTTGTACCCGTCATGTCTGCACTTTCTGTCCATTTATCCTCATGTTCTCCTCCTGGTGGGGACCAGTTGGGTGCCAATCATTTTGGACCTGACTGTCCAGTGAGACCTAATTTGAAAATGAAGCTTGTCAACAATCGCGTTGCTCGGCACGTTATAACGACTGTACAGCAGGGTTGTTGAGATGTGCTATATCTTTGACTCTCCTGTATATTGTGACCGAGGCAGCTTGAGGTTCTGAATGCACTGCTGCTTGTTATAATGATTTATGTAGTGTAGTGCACCGAGGAGGAGAATATGAGGATAAATGGACAGAAAGTGCAGACATGACGGGTACAAGAATATTAATGCAGAGATTCTTACTGTATCGGTGAATGCAAACGGTGTCAAAAACATTGTGGGTTTTAAGATTATATTGAACAATTGAAGGTGTAAACTCCCCCCACCCCCCATAAAAAAAAGGAGCTGGGTCGAATTGATGACCTGAGCACTGAAAAGAGCCAGAATTCCCCCCAAAAAAGACAGAGTGACAGAACGAATGTGTGAAAAAGAACAAAAGTGCTGAGAGAATTAATGTCCTGATGATTATCTGTGAAGAATAGCTGATTAGCCTAGCTGTAAATGCTAATCAGAGCTACTCTATAATCTACTGATCATAGCCAAAACCTGTTATCTTAATAAACATACCATAGACCTGAGATGCATACATACATACACACACACACACACACACACACACACACACACACACACACACAGATAAGCTCCGTTAGCTTCTCTTTCACAATGTACACCACTGTGATGGTTGTTAATACACGATACTGCTGCTAATGCTAACAACTCTATGTAACACAGTTGTCTGCTATTGATGCTAACTACCGTCTGTCCTGTGTAAGCACTCCTTTAATCACTGGACCATGAAAGTTGACCCAAATACAAGGACATGATTTGTTTACATCTGGAGGCAACTGGAAGTGAACGACTTAGCATCTTATAGCTAGCTTTTTTTTTTTTAATCTAAAGGTTATCAGTAGGTTCTATGGTTAAAATAAGCTAGGTAAATTAAAGAATTTACCTCAAAGCTTACAGTATGTAGCTAGTTTATGTGGTTAACCTCCTAGATAGTAAGGCTAGCTTGGTATGTAGCTACTGAAGTAGAAATATAGCCGCGAATCGTTTCGAACAGACGAGAGCCTGAGGTAAGTGGAAGCTAGGAAGAGATGGTAGATAAGCATCGCCATGTAGCACAGCTAACAGGAGTGTATTTCATTTTGTGTTGAGATGCAGAGGGCTAAAATGTATGCTAGCTTCAGTTAGAATAAGTGACAGTTATAATGTGCTAGCATTAGCAGATGAGCTAAAATGTAATGCTTTTTTTTATTTTTATAAATGAATAAGCAGTGTGAGGTGTGTTGACCTGATTCTGTGGCAGGAGTGTGGGTTACCTCAGGGTAGCCAAGAAAAAGGTTACACTGCAACACACACATCCATCCATCCAACACTGTCAATCAAACACACACACATACACACACACACACAGTTTTAGCCTTCAGGTTTTAGTAGTTGCCAGCTGTGTGCACTTCAAGTTGCTAATTATGGAATGGATTTGAGAAGTTTCTCTCAATTATTTGTGTAACACACACACACACGCACGCACGCACGCACGCACACGCGTCATCATGCCATCATCACCATCGCTGTGACCCAGAGAGTCAAAAGCAAATGAGTCGAGGTATTTATATGCAGCTGTGTTAAACCACATAGAAAATAGGGCATTTTGTATCAGACCCAATTTATAGGCAAGTAAAAATACTGGAACATGTGACTGACAGGTGTTTCTTGTTATCCAGGTGTGTCCTGTTAGATTGGTTGTTTAAACAATAAACAGCTCTGAACATTTACTCTTGGTTTTAGTCTTCAGTTTCACCTGTGAAGACTGCATTTGTTGTTAAAAAGGATAAGCCAATGTGAAGATCAGAGAGCTGTCTATGGGAGAAAAGCGAGCCATTTTGAAGCTGAGAAAAGAGTGAAAGTCAATTAGAGGCATTGCACAAACATTGGGTATAGCCAATACATCAATATGGAATGTCCTAAAAAGAAAGAAAGCACTGGTGTACTGAGCATCAGACGTCGAATGGGTCGGCCAAGGAAAACAATGCTCAGCTGATGACAAACATTGTGAGAGCTGTGAAGAAAAACCCAAAAACAAGAGTCAGTGACATCACCAACAACCTCCACAGAGCAGGGGTGAAGGTCTCACAATACACAGTTTGAAGAAGACGTCGAGAGCAGGAATATAGAGGCCACACTACAAGATGCAAACCACTCATCAGCAGTACGAATCAGAAGGTGGAGATGATCCAAAAAAGTTGTGTAACCAAGATTAACCTTTATCAAAGTGATGGAAAGGCCAAAGTGTGGAGAAAGAAAGGATTTGCTCATGAATGAATACATACAAGCTCATCTGTGAAACATGGTGGAGGTAGTGTCATGGCTTGGGCTTGCACGGATGCTTCTGTAACATTCTCAGTAATGTTTATTGATGATGGAACTCATGATGGTAGCAGCAGAACGACTGCAGGAGCTTACAGGAATATACATAACCAATTATTAAGTGTTATGTACATTCATTTACTTCTAGACTTTTCCGTTCCTATACTTTTGCTCGCCCACAAATCGGGTGGTCCAATATCCAATACAAAAGGTTCTTTGTTTTATGTCATTTAAGCTGTCTAGATGTAAACACCAGGAAATAACAGTAAAAGGAAATCCTAAACTCTTGTCTCGTATCTGTCTTTTTGATCTCATGCCCAGATGTCTTCGGTGTGTAGCACAAACTAATGAATCGACTGTTCCAATAGTTTTGGAGAGGACTGTACGTCTTATAAAATCACAGAATGTGACATCAGTGAAAAATGAGTAAGAAAGAGAGAGAAAATGGAGTGTTTCCAATCCGTCCTTTTCTGATCTTTTTCTGTGTATCTCATCGCTGTTAGTTCATTATTGATTTTCTGTTGTGGGTGTGTGGTGTGTGTGTGTGTGTGTGTGTGTGTGTGTGTGTGTGTTTTAAACACCTACAGTAGCTTCTGAGTCATTCTGATCAGTATTCTGGTCAGACATCGATCGGTTTTCTCAACAAGCTCAGCACGTGGTGGGAGCTACACACGTGTACATGCCTACACACACACAGACACTCACACAGACGTGTATATACACACACAGGACTCTTGATGTGGATCTTTGTAGTGATAATCAGTCATTTCTAATCAGTCACCCAGCTGGCAAAACACAAGAGCTAAGCAGCAATGCGCTCTCTCTCTCTCTCTCTCTCTCTCTCTCTCTCTCCTATGCTTTCACACAGTCAATCACGTGCAGTAAATTAGCACTGAGCAATCGCATTCTGTAAACTACATTTCCACTCTACGTTACTGTTGTCCAATCACATCTGGCAGATTGCAGCCGTCTAATCACGTGCTGTAGACTATGACTGACACACTTTTGCTAAGTGCTAACTATAACAACTATCACAGCTACACCTGTAGCGGTTCTAAATTTGCATCTATTAAAATACTTTAATTCTAAAGCCTCTGGTGCGCACAATCGTATGCATAGCCTTTAGAAAAAGTATACTACAAAGTATATTCCAACTCCAGCTTGCACTACCCTTCCTGGCCTACAGGAGTCAGTACAGATCAGAAAAGCAGGTCTTCTGGTGTGAAGGACGACAACAAAGTAGAATCACGACAACACGAAGAACAATGGAAGAGAAAGACATGCTGCTGTACTTGTTGTTACTAGAGGAAGAAGAAATTTTAAAAATAAATTAAAAAAAGAAAGAGATGGTCTGTACGACCGCTTGACCAGAAAAGATCTTGCACTCGTTTCAGTCTCTTCCTTTTATTCGTTTTTTACTTCGACTACCTTGAGAATCAACAGCCCTGGCTCACTGTTGCCACCTTGTGGAATAACTAAATAGTGCATCTAACAAATATCATGGCTAATCGAGTCAGCCGCGATACTAACTTTACACCACGTCTCTGCTGAAGTCTCCATTCTGTTTGGTCAGAAAGGGTTGTTTTTTTATTTTTATTTATTTATGTTTTAATTTTCTATAACAGTAGCTCTCACATTTATGGTAATGTGCTAGTGGTGATATGTTATCATTTCTATAGTAACGGCTCGTTCACAGAGACGGATGAGAACAGGAACTAACAGGAAGGTGAATTGTACATTTTATGGTTACATCTTGCTGGATGCCATTTCACTGTTCTTTGTCAGCTGTAATGAAATATTTTCACTACGCACTATAGCCTACAAATTATATCATGCTCTTTTGTTATTGTTGTTTTTTTAATATATATATATATATATATATATATATATATATATATATATATATATATATATATATATATATATATTCATTAATTTTGTTTATTTTTTATTTGCTTATTTTGTTGTCATGGTTACATCTTCACATGGTTACACCATAATATCCTGAGTATGTATTGGGATAAATTGATATAAAAAAAATTTTTATGAAGTCCAGCCCGGCCAGCCAATCAGAAGAGAGTATTTTCTGTGGCCAGTGTATAAATTATTTTATATACAAAATGATAAAAATAATAAATAACTGCTATTACACATTTTTAGTACCAACATCCAAAAGAGGACAAAATCCCTCTCACACACACGCACGCTCCTCCACTTATCAGTCTGTTGCCTATCTTCCATTTGTTCCTGTTTTGTATTCACTCATGCTGTCTGCTTCTGAAACCTTTCATTTTCCCTTGCTCGCATTCGTTCTCTCTTCCTCTCTCTGTCGCTCTGAAAGTCACTGTGACTTTGACGGGCCTCAGGGATGCCACTAATTTCATTTTATGCGATTTTATTACACTAATAAGACAGGCCAAGCACTGAACTCTCAGCTGAGTGTGTGTGTGTGTGTGTGTGTGTATGTGTGTGTTTTCAGGTTCTTGGCTCTTTGTGGGGACCAAATGTTCAGTTCGGGAGACAATGTGTGACAGTGTGCTGGTCTTTCAGGGATTAGCATGCCTTAAAATGTGTGATTTATAGATAGTTAGCTTTATGGGGACCAAATGGAAAAGGACTATATGACAAGTTTGACCTTGTGGGGACATTTAGCTGGTCCTCGTTTGAGAGATACATTATTTCTTATTTATCACAAACGTCTTGCTGACATCACGGACATTGTGGGTGTGTCCCAAACCACACACCCTATTCACTATAGAGGGCAAAATCATCAGTCAATCAGTCCTCTGTGTTAAAATGACGTGAAATAAATGATTGTTTGTTACACACACACACACACACACACACACATTTGTTCTTCTCATTTGTCAGAGAAGAAGAAAACAGGAGGGTCTTGTTTCATTCCAATAATGAGAACTCCATTTCCTCAGCGGCTGAAAAATCACAGTGTATTAAATATTAATCTACACACACACACACACACACACACACACACACAGAGTCAGAGAGAGAGAGACAGAAGGAGACAGAGACACACATTATTGACTCACTCCAGGCATCAAATAACACACACACACCTCTATCATTTTGGCTGTTTTATAAGATGCACACAGATACACAAAGATCCACACAGCAGAGTCATAGAGCAAGACACCCAGGAATACACACACACACACACACACACACACACACATACACACACAATGTTGTAGCTGTCTGGTGCTCAAGGTTAGCGTGTTCTGACTAAAAATGTCTAGTAACATGAAACTTGCTGAACACACACACACACACACACACACACACACACACACCCGATCTCTTTTTCAGACACTATTACTACATTGTCTCGGTGGACGTTCTGTGACTCTCATCAGCGATTCTTCACCATACATGTGAGATGTGAAAACACATCAGTGTGAACAGTACAGCGATGACATCACAGCAGAGGTTTAACTGTCCGACAGAGGGTCCTTACACACCAAACTGCTATCACAGAATGTGCCTTGACCAAGTCTGACTGATAATTACCTTTTGCTTTCATTTCTGTAAAAAAAATTAAATAATTATTTTCCCTCAAACACACTGTAAAGTCGACAGCGGACGGCTGAGATGCACACGCTGTATGTTCTGTGCCTAGTGTACATGAATGGGAATATTGTCACAGTCTGTATTCATGATCAAAATAAGAATTGGAATATTAATGTTATCACAGAAAGACAAAACATACTTCCCAGAAAGTATACTACTTCTAAACTTGACATCAATAACCCTCACCTTTACCTTATTAACTTTACTTCAGTAATGCTAACTTTACTGAGGTAAACTTTAATATTACAGGTTACTGTTAAACTTGACCTCGGTATCTGTAAACTTTACGTCACCAATGCTAACCTTTACTTAAAAACACTAACCATTACCTGAGTAACTCTTACTTTCACCTCAGTAATGCTGTCCTTGCTTAATAACACTAAACTTTACCTCAATACCGGTAACCTTTTACTTCAGTAACTCTCACCTTTACATCAGTAAAGCTAACTTTTACTAAATAACACTAACCTTTACCTCAGTAATGCTGAGCATTACCTTAATAATGCTAACCTTTATTTAATAACACTAACTTGTACCTCAGGAACTCCCAGTAACACTTTACCTTAGTAACACTTCCCTTTACTTAATAACACCAACATTTACCTCAATATTGCCAACCTTTACCTCAGTCATGCTAACCTCTACCTTAATAACACTAAACCTACTAACCCTTAATTACTCTAACATCAGTAACCATAACCATAGCCTCAGTAACATTAACCGTAACCTTAAAAAGCCTAACCTTAGTAGCCTTAATCCTGATCCTAACCGCAGTACCCAGAAGGAAATCTATTTGTCTGCACACACGATTTTAATTTGACTGTCTGTCTGGGTGCTTCCATAAAATAAGGGTTCAGATTAATTTACCTTTTTCCTTTTCTTCATTTTGAGTCCTCCCCTGCCCTGTACTCAGCACGCACGAATGCTGAATGTCCCAGGAATTACCAACAGGCTGATTTTAAAAATTACAAGTGGTGGTTTCTTGTGGGTCGAAAGTCATTCATCACAAAAGCTAGCAAGTGCAAATTATCCGATTTCTCTCAGTGCAACAAATTTAATGACTGTGAGTGATGGACGATTATGGCCTTTCTCATACACCTTGAGATTACTCAAACTTTTATAAAGATTAGCAGCTAGTGTGCAAGTTTTTCGGATTTTAATCAAATCAAATTGTCTACATTCCATCATTCACTAAAAGCTCTATTATATTCAGGGTTTAGTACAGCTTGTATTTTCTATCCTTCCTGTGCAGGAAAATTATTTTGATTTCAAAGTGTATAGTTTTCAAAAGCTTTCTACATAACAGCCATTTACGCTTAGCGTTCCGTATCCAATTGCGATTTCTTCGTGCACAATGAATTTGGCTCACCATGCAGCAATAAATGTTCAGCAAAATTGAAGTCACTTAGCATTTAAGCATAATACAATGAAGATCCTTATGTGTCTTATGCATTATTTAAGTGTGTACTTGAAGTGTGTCGATTACTAACGAAAATCTATGATCTAAGTAATCCGAAGTTTGGAATGAAAGACAGATGAAGTCAAAAGCAGGATCATGCAAGAAACGAGGACACGTTAGGAAATGAAACACACACTTGACCAAAGAATACTACAAAATGACCAGACTTAACAAATACAACAGCGTTTCATTACTTAAAGTAATTAAAGGGAAACACGATACAGGTGAACACAATCAGGTAACCAAATGCATTATGAGATATGGGGGAAGACAAGACCAAAAACAGAAACCAAAACAAATGCACATGGTGCTCGTCATCATGGGAAATGTGACATGAGGGGAAAGAACCGCATAACCCCCAACCACCCCTCCCTCCCAAGTCCACGACCTCCCCCACCAATAATTGTTAACATGTGGCTCCAAAAGCACACCACCAGGGACAGAAAGGGGATCCTGGACCCCTGAGCATAATGTCTTTAGGCAGAACAACCCAATGGCGAGATGAGGATGGAGATGGGACTAAAATGAAAAACCAAAACAAAAGCACCTGGCGGTCATCACCAAGGGAACAGCATTGTGAGGGGAGACTGTACGATCCTTAAACAGAAAAAAAGCCTTTTTGATGGCTTGCTGACTCGCAAGTCACTTGTTTTAATAAGAGAGTACTTTGATATCTATGAAGATGCCATTTAACGGGCTTCAGCGGCAGCAATATGTCACCATGTTGCTGTTACCTTCCTATGGTAGTCCGTCAGGTGAGACGGAGTAAAGTCGCATTGGAGAAAATACAAAAATATTTTGTGACAGTGCCATCCATCACTTTTCCATACTGTTTATCCAATGCACTGAGACACACACACACACACACACACACACACACACACACACACACAAAATTGCAAGGGCTTTTTTGTATTCACAAAAGGCTAAATGCCTACAGTGTATACACATAAACCTTCTTTGTGAGGACCTTCCATGGTTACTGGAAAAAATGGCAACTGTAACTAGTTAATGCTATGCTAAAATGTAGCTAGTTAATGCTATGCTACACTTAACCCAAATTCTAACCTCAATAACCAGAAAAATTTTTTTTTGCTCTTTTATTTTTTTAATCAACACTGTAAAAACAGTATCGTATTGTGAGGACTGGGTACATGTGGGGACATCTGACTCTCTCCTATCATTGTGGGGACTTCTGGTTCTTTTTGGCCCATGCAGAGTATTAAATACACGTACACACAATAAATATCTCGCATCTACACCTTCCACTACAACGGAATGATAAAATGTGCTAGTGCATGAGAAAGAGTGAGGAAATAGGGGGTGAGAGAAAGCAAGAGATTTACGTCAGTGTACGTGTTTTTATTTGAACTATTGAACACACACATACATTAATACACAAACATGTGGGATTCAAAACACACACACACCTCAATTACACAGTATTAGCATTAGCATTGGAGATAATGTTTGTGTGGGGGAGGATGTCTGCATGCACACGTGTGTGTGTGTGTGTGTGTGTGTAGACTAACCACAGTTCGGTGTAAATTTGATAAAGGTAAATACCACTGTCAAATACATGCAGGAGTTCAAACACACACACACACACACACACACACACCCATGCAAATTGATAATTGGTAGAACATTTGCTCTGTCTTTGTGTGTGTGTGTGAGTGCATCATTATCATTAGCATACTGTAGTAGCATTTAGCTTTCTATTGATAAACAAATTGGTGGTGGTGGTGGGCGGAGGAGGGGGGGTGTTAAAACTGCTACTAGCTACCTGCTAATGACGTTTTCGTCGCGTTTGCATTGTCACTGTAATCTTTTACACGGGTCATGTTCACAGAACCATAACTTTTGTTGGCTAAATCGTAGCTTAGTTACACAGAAAAATCAGAGTGAGCTTACATACGTACATACTTAAAAACGTAGCTTACTGGTTAAATTAGTTAACATGCTCGTAATAGGCATCCAAATCAGTCAGGAACCAATGGGAGTTAAAATACATGTACATAATCTTGTATTTATTATTTGTTTACTTATTTATTTACACTTTTTTTTCTTTCACAAGTGAAAAACGGCATTCTAGAAAAATAATCAACGACTGCATGGCACCATGAAGCGGAGTTACTGTTACCGCCCTGAAGTAGTTGGTTATTTTCCAATAACAGCACGTCCTGCAGTGTTTTATTCCTCTTGTACCACAGCAATCTGCCCCCCCCCAAAAAAAAAGATCAACTTAGTCATTCGTTATTGAACGACATGTCATACTTTTTATCCATTTATAGTTACTTTTAAGGTTGCAGGACGTCCGTGAAGTTTCTGTTCTTGCTTACTGTACACACGTGGTCGTTCCCTCGCCAGCCTCCATTTTGTATTTCTCTTGAACTTGATTCAGTAAAAACAAAAACAAAAACGAAAACGCAGCTCGTCGCGTTACAGAGAACTCGCAGAGCGTGAACTTTCCTGAGGACTGTCCTGTGGCGGAAAACCTTCTGACCTTCTGACACTAGAGGCTTCTTCCATAAATGTTAAAAGAATATCTCCTTACTGAAAACGTCAGCGTATTAACACACTTTTTTGTGTGTTTTAAATAAAACATGTTATTACATTAATGAGCTGTTACTATAGAAACCATAGTATATTACAACGAGGACTGTTTACCATTCATCTCTGTCACTTTGGCTCTTTTTGGCTCATTTGCTTTTGTCCTTTCTCTCTCTCTCTCTCTCACATTCGCACACACACACACACACACACACACACACACATACACACGCACACACACACACACAGTGGTTTAAGTCTGTCTCTCTCTTCAGTGATGAATTATTGATGACTCACTGATTTGATTGTCTGTCGCTGGACATGTTCTCACTCGAGTTAAGACTGGGAAAGATGGAGAGCGAGGTCACGTACACACACACACACACACACACACACACACACACACGCACACACAAATAGGCCTCGGGCACATGAGTTATGAATGCTGGATGTGAGTGTTTATGTGTAGGACATGAATAAGGATGATGATGATGATGATGATGGAGAAGCTGTGTGTAGTATATATATATATATATAGAGAGAGAGAGAGAGAGAGAGAGAGAGAGACAGAAAGTGAGTGAGTGATGGGGAAGAGAAAGAGAAAAGGCTGATAGGTAAAATAGAAGGGAAATAGAAAGAAAGGTAGGGGAGGTGAAAATGAGAGAGAGAGCATAGAGAGAAAGATAAAGTAAAGGGAAAGAGGGAGATAAATAAATATGGAGCGAGAGAATGAAAGACAAAGATAGAAATTTACGAAAAATGATGAGACGGAGAGATGGAGAGAGGGATTGGTGGCAAACAGAGAGGGGGAAAGGGGAGAAAGAGAGGTAAAGAAATTATAATGAGAGAAGTGAAGAAAAGAGAGAAAGAGACGGAGAGATGGAGGAAATTACATAAAGATAAACTTGTACAGAGAAAGAGAGAACAGGGTAAAACAGAGGAGAGAGAGAGAGAGAGAGAGAGATTTGATATTTCCTCCAATACAATCATCGTTAGTGGTAATGGTTCAATATACGTCACCTGATTACCCCCCCCCCCCCTTGTTCATCACTTAATCTCTCTTCTCCTCTTTCTCTCTAACTTTTTTAGCTCCCTGTTTTTTCTTCTCTCTCTCTCTCTCTCCCTCCATTTCCTCTGATTTGTTTCTTTCTTTTTCTTTCCTCTTCTCACCATTTCTCATTATTTTACCTCTTCCTTCCCTTTTTTACCTCCCATCCCCCTTCTCTCTCTCTCTCTCTCTCTCTCTCATATCACTTAGTCTTGCTACTCTTCTTTTCATCTCTCTATCTCTTCCTCGATTTTCATCTCCCTGGCTTTTCTTCTGTCTCGCTCTCTCTCTCTCACTCTCATTCCCTCCATTTCATCCCCCTCCCTCTCTCCCTCGCTCCCTCCCTCTCTTCCTCTCTCCGTCTGCGTCCTTCTGTCTGGCGTTTCTTTAATTTGCTTCTTGCTTTTCTTCTCAGATTTCTCCTCTGTCTTTTCAACTCTTTCTTTCTCTTTCAAAGGCACATATGCAAGGTGCAAATCTGATTCTTAAACACTCAAACTGTGCATGTGTGTGTGTGTGTGTGTGTGTGTGTGTGTGTTTCTTTCTTTCTCAGTTAATCAATTTTGCAGTTTTTTTAACGTAGTTTCTTCAGCTCTCTCTGCGTGCGTGTGTGTGTGGACACATGCACAACCTCAGGAAAAAAAAAATCTTTGGTTTCATAAATTTGTACAGACTGCAATACTGCTAATCTAATCATTTAGTGCTAATTCACTTCTAACACACACACACACACACACACACACACACACACACACACACACAACCACAATTTACTAATACTTGTTTCACTTTATTCTTATGTCATGTTTCATTTAGCAATTGAACCAGTGTATTAGCATAAATATTAGCATAAATATTCGCTAATAAGTTCCTCCATCAGTAATGAGAGCTTCCACATATTAAATGTAATAAAATGTGTGTGTTTTATTTTACTTAGTAATTAGTTTAATGAGACGATTATATCCACTAAACATTTGTCGCATGTTAATTTTGTAAGTTATACAGTTGTAAATTTCCGTAGACAATTGGCTACATGCTAAATTGTACGTGCTGATATCCTTTTTTTAAATCTAAATATGCCTTTTCGTTATCAATGTAAATCTTTCGAATAAAGACGTCTAATCATTAAGTTCGCTCTGAAGTGACAGGTACAAAAAAAATGTTAGCATTTCGCTAGTTTTGTTATTTGGTTTTGTGACTAAGTTTACAATTGTTTGTTTGCTTGTTTGTTTAAATCAAATGGTCATCAATAATTTAGCATCAGAATCAAGCATAAGGTACAGACCATTCCGTAGATTGCACGTTCATACAAGCTAATTTAGCGAATGTGCTAATCTGCAAATGAATATTCAATTGATCTAAATCTAGTGGGTGTTCTACAAAGCTGTTGATATTTATTTATATAACAAGGTATTAATGAATGATAGCTAGCTGTTCGTAAACTGAAATGAAATCTTATCTAGATTGAGACAGCTCGCAATGTTTTCTCTTCAGAGCTCTTCAAGTCTCTGCTTTGTTAGCATGCTAACAGTCAACAGACACTGCTGGTTGACTGTATAGAAGCTCTGAGACTCCTTCCATAAATGTTAAATAGAACAATTACTTGATTTAATGACATATATCATTATATAACACATATGTATGTATATATATGTATATATGTATATGTGTGTATGTATACATACATATATATATATATATATATATATATATATATATATATATATATATATATACACGTATACAGTATCTCACAAAAGTGAGTACACCCCTCACATTTTGTAAATATTTGATTATCTTTGATTATCTTTTCATGTGACAACACTGAAGAAATGACACTTTGCTACAATGTAAAGTAGTGAGTGTACAGCTTGTGTAACAGTGTAAATTTGCTGTCCCCTCAAAATAACTTGACACACAGCCATTAATGTCTAAACCGCTGGCAACAAATGTGAGTACACCCCTAAGTGAAAATGTCCAAACTGGGCCCAAAGTGTCAATATTTTGTGTGGCCACCATTATTTTCCAGCACTGCCTTAACCCTCTTGGGCATGGAGTTCACCAGAGCTTCACAGGTTGCCACTGGAGTCCTCTTCCACTCCTCCATGATGACATCACGGAGCTGGTGGATGTTAGAGAACTTGTGCTCCTCCACCTTCCGTTTGAGGATGCCCCACAGATGCTCAATAGGGTTTAGGTCTGGAGACATCCTTGGCCAGTCCATCACCTTCACCCTCAGCTTCTAGGCAAGGCAGTGGTCGTCTTGGAGGTGTGTTTGGGGTCGTTATCATGCTGGAATACTGCCCTGCGGCCCAGTCTCCGAAGGGAGGGGATCATGCTCTGCTTCAGTATGTCACAGTACATGTTGGCATTCATGGTTCCCTCAAGGAACTGTAGCTCCCCAGTGCCGGCAGCACTCATGCAGCCCCAGACCATGACACTCCCACCACCATGCTTGACTGTAGGCAAGACACACCTGTCTTTGTGCTCTTCACCTGGTTGCCGACACACACGCTTGACACCATCTGAACCAAATAAGTTTATCTTGGTTTCATCAGACCACAGGACATGGTTCCAGTAATCCATGTCCTTAGTCTGCTTGTCTTCAGCAAACTGTTTGCGGGCTTTCTTGTGCATCATCTTTAGAAGAGGCTTCCTTCTGGGACGACAGCCATGCAGACCAATTAGACGCAGTATGTGGCGTATGGTCTGAGCACTGACAGGCTGACCCCCCACCCCTTCAACCTCTGCAGCAATGCTGGCAGCACTCATACGTCTATTTCCCAAAGACAACCTCTGGATATGACGCTGAGCACGTGCACTCAACTTCTTTGGTCGACCATGGCGAGGCCTGTTCTGAGTGGAACCTGTCCTGTTAAACCGCTGTATGGTCTTGGCCACCGTGCTGCAGCTCAGTGTCAGGGTCTTGGCAAACTTCTTATAGCCTAGGCCATTTTTATGTAGAGCAACAATTCTTTTTTTCAGATCCTCAGAGAGTTCTTTGCCATGAGGTGACATGTTGAACTTCCCGTGACCAGTATGAGGGAGTGTGAGAGCGATGACACCAAATTTAACACACCTGCTCCCCATTCACACCTGAGACCTTGTAAGACTAACAAGTCACATGACACCGGGGAGGGAAAATGGCTAATTGGGCCCAATTTGGACATTTTCACTTAGGGGTGTACTCACTTTTCTTGCCAGCGGTTTAGACGTTAATGGCTGTGTGTTGAGTTATTTTGAGAGGACAGCAAATTTACACTGTTACACAAGCTGTACACTCACTACTTTACATTGTAGCAAAGTGTCATTTCTTCAGTGTTGTCACATGAAAAGATATAATCAAATAATTACAAAAATGTGAGGGGTGTACTCACTTTGTGAGATACTGTATATATGTAATCAACATTTTATAATTGCATCGTGTGTCTTATGAACGTTAGACATCTCCATCCTGCACTTCCTTCTTGGCACCTTTATACATTTATCTATTTAGATATTTATTTACTTGTTGGCAGACGTTAGCGCACCACCTACACATCCTTCCATTTAGGAGTCTTCTCCTTCCTAATTCCATCCCACATGTATAGCGGTACGGAAATATCCCAA
>NC_071271.1:3267574-3282574 GCF_023375685.1 Ictalurus furcatus
CACTAGCACACTCTTCCAGAATCTCCTCATTATGCTAATGCTCCTCTAAAAACACATGCTTTTGCTAGCGTTCGACACGCCAATACTCTCCTTAGCACATTATGCTAATAATACTTTCACTAACACACTCCTCTTGCTTACTCTCATTAACGTTCACATTGGCATTAAACTAGCGTTCGTGTAATGTTCCGATAACGGAAACGCTATCACACGACGCTAATTCTCCTCACAAGAGATGTTCTTTTATTGTGTTTAAGTGTTTGTGTATGTATATATATATATATATATATATATATATATATATATATATATATATATATATATATTTCCTTGTGGAGAAGCGTTGCTATAATATCACACACACGCATACACACACACACACACACACACACACACACAGGTATTCATATCATTATGGGGACAGTTGGTCCTCATAAACACCTGTTTAAACAGCACAAACACACACAGTTAAACACTGACATGGTATTACCCAAACAAGTCTTTGGAGATCGTTGGTCTTTATAAATGGCGAAATACCTACACCCACCCACACACACACCCACCCACACACACACCCACCCACACATTGCCATGTTGGGACTTGGGACATGTTGTGATCTTTATAGGTAACTTGATGTGAAAACATGACAATCTGCTTCTCTCTCTCTCACACACACACACACACACACACACACACACAGCAATCACCGATATTCAACATCCTATATCACATTAAGTTTAATGTGTTGATTATAGTGTGTGTGTGTGTGTGTGTGTGTGTGTGTGTGTGTGTGTGAGTGAGAGAGAGAGAGAGAGAGTAAGGGATAAATGTATAAGGAATGGTGGTCGTTAATCTGCATTTGTCCTTGAGAAGGTGAAGCAGCCTTCTGTCCTTCTGCTGGCCGTTTACAATGCCAACAGCACACACACGCACACACACACACACACACACACACACACAGTACATTGAATACTACCTACACATGAAATCTACATATGTACATATCTATACTAAAACGGTCACATAATCTATACATTCCGAACACACACACACCATTATCCACACACACACACACACACACACACACACACACACACACACAGTTATCTACACACACACACACACGGGTTGTCTACATAATTATGCAAAAAATCTTATAGTCTCATGTCCTGGGTAGTCCTGGTTCTATCTAGACACACACACACACACACACACACACTCTCTTTCTCTCTCTTTCTCTCTGATGATGTGTTCCTTGGTTATTCCCCTGAGCTCCAGACTCCCACACTCTAATGTTCAGTTGATGTGATTAGACTTAGCATCATTTTCACCCACTAGCACTCACACAGTGTTACTGCAATGCTTGCGTACACACACACAGAGCTCCAGACATCTAGTATTCTTAAATACAGCCAGTTTCACACCTTCATGTGTAGAAAAATACAATTGTGTTGGGTTTTTTTGGAATAAGAAAACAGAAACCCATAAGCAATATTCTGTGATACGCAGTAATTACACACAGAGACATGTTATTGTTAAAGTTACACCAACTCAGAACGACTAGATATGTGCGAGATGTGTTTTTGGGACACAGTGAGCTGATGCCATTCGGTCTATTGTATTACTGCAGCAACTCCCAAATTCCTGGAAGAATTCTTCAAGTTAGCTAGTTACTTAAAATAGCCCGCTAACTTACGACTGGCTTTGTAGACTAGATATAACCAGCGGTCGTAAACAGAACAGAACACACAGGATGGTATGAAGAAGCGAGAAGTGAAGCCAGGGCTGATTTTCTTTCTAGCCGTGACTGTAGCTTCACGCAGCCCTAAACTAAGAGTTGTTGAGTTACTGATAGATTTCAACCCTTTTCATCTAACATGACTAGCCGTCACCATATACTGTAAATGTGTATAAGAAACGACTGTAAGTAACTATAAGTAAGTTTGAAATTTCCGATGTATCGGCCGATAAAGGCTATTTTTCACGCTATGGGCCGACAGTTTAAAAACATCCGATGATCCGGACCAATTATATCCTATCAATCAAAAGAGGGCGGGAAAACAGATTTCGTGCTGTGTGTAAAGATGATGTCTCTTCTGTGGAATGACGACAAAATATATTCGTAGAGTAGTATATTTCATATCCAGTTAGTATTAATATATAAAAAGTTGATATTATATATGACCAGTTTGATGTTAATGATGAAGTAGAAATGCTTTTGTTTGGGGAGAGTGAGTGTGAGACTAACGGGAGGTTTTTTACAATTCAGTCGATGTTAACATGAATGAATAACATTCAATAAATTAATAATCTTACTTTAATCTTCAGAATTGAGTTCATGTGTTAATGTTAATTAGAGTAATGTGTTAATGTTTATGAGACCAGTTACTGTGAAACAACGTGTTGAAAAGGAGAGAATAAAGTTTGTATTTGCATTTCCTTCAGAAATGTGGAATTAATTATTATTCACTTATAAGAAGGCATAAAAGGCAGAACGATCGGTTATCAGTATCGGCCGATATATACTCTGAATAATCGGTTATCGGTATTGGCTGAGAAGTTTAGCATCGGTGCATCTCTAATATTAACTAATTATAATGTGCAACACTGTCTCCATCAACTCATTTATAACTAGCCAGAGTTTATATACCTACATTTTTGCAGTGATTTCATTGCGACACGTTACAAAGTTGAATTTCGGAAGCAAGCGCAGATTGTCAAACATTTAATAACCAGTAAACACAAACAAAGGACTCTACAACAAACCACTGTGGCAAAAACCAAATACAGCGGCATAGACAAACGCATGGATAGACGATAACCTGAGACAAGGAAAGCAGTGCAAACAGTGGCATATATACTAGTGTGCTCATTCACCGAAACGTAAATCAGGTGCAGGTGGTCATATGACACTGATGAGTATGGTGCAGTGGCTGCTGGGAAATGAAGTCCAGAGTTCCCTCGTTGATACATGACACATTGTGATTTCAAGTGGCTGAATAATAATAATAATCCACTTATGAGGACAAAAAAAGGAAAAAGTCAAAGAAAGTGCATTCATATCAAAGTGTGTCTTGTCTTATCTAGAGCTCGGAGTGATGCGTGTGCCATATGTTGCACCCCGATAAACCAGAAAGGACAAACATAAATCTACATTCAACTTTAAAAACATTCCAAAAAAAAACATACATTTATTACAACATTCCTACAGAACGCAATTTTTAAGTTAACGTGTCATACTTTTTAAAAATTATTTATTTATTTGTTTGTTTTTGATTGCCTTCATGGAGTGTCCTTGAGCGCTGGAAAAGCCGCTATACACTAGGGGAAATGCCAAACTGTGCTTAAAAGACATGTTTTTATTAGCCTTTGTCCGGTGAATGAACAACCTGTCAGGGAGGCAAATTACAGGCCGTTTATATGGAAATATCCCACAATTTTTTGTTCTGTTCATGACCCGAATGCTAAATTCTACAAACACAACGGAAATTCCTTGATTTAAAGGTTAATTTGACGTCAACTAAAAATAAGTAAATAAATAAACCTTTGGCAGACTAAAAATGTAATAAGAATAAAGTTTTATTTAAGGCATTAGATTTTTTTTAAGCTTTGGAAAAATATACACATTGCATTGTTCCTTGTAAAATGTAATAAATAAATAAATAAATAAATAAATAAAAACAGGATAAAAAAAAACAAAAGCAAACTAGCTTAGTACAGTTTAGACTACATGATTAGGTGAAAATGTTGTGTACTAGACAATAATCAACTTGAATAAATATTTTGAGTGATCACAAGGCGTATTAGAAAGGCAGTTATCGTTCATCATTAAAGACATTAAATTGGTTACGCTGAGAGAAATCGTCTACTTCACATCCTCGAGCCTAGTGTGATGAATGACTTCCGACCCACCAGCAACAACCACCTGCCATTTTACATCATCCTGCTGGTAATTACAGTAATAATCAGCATTTTGTTTATGTGTGTGTGTGTGTGTGTGTGTGTGTGTGTGTGTGTTGAGTGGAGACGGGAGAGGAATCAAAATGAAGAAAAAGTGTGAACATGCCTGAACATCTCCATATTCATTATAGAACACACAGTTGTGTGTGTGTGTGTGTGTGTGTGTGTGTGTGTGTAGCAGGTTCCCATAATGAAAGGAATTTATTTATTTAAACTGTCAATGCAACATAGTTTTATCCCCGTGCACCCAGAGTTACTAGCTAATTAAGTGTTCCTAATAAAGTGACAAAGCGGAGTACATGAGTCTGTGGGGAAATTCAGGCTGGTCCTCATGAAGACTGACGCTTTTAGCAGAAAGACTAGACGTGTCCAATGATTTTGTTTTTGGAATTTAAGATTTAAGGTTAAAATGACTTATGTTAAGGTTAACAATTCTGTGGTAAAGGTTAGAGTCAGTGTGGGTCGAGGTCGGAGTCAGTGTGGGTCGAGGTCGGAGTAAGTGTGGGTCGAGGTCGGAGTCGCCGAGGGTCGAGTTCGGAGTCAGTGTGGGTCGAGGTCGGAGTCAGTGTGGGTCGAGGTCGGAGTCGCCGAGGGTCGAGTTCGGAGTCAGTGTGGGTCGAGGTCGGAGTCAGTGTGGGTCGAGGTCGGAGTCGCCGTGGGTCGAGGTAGTAGTCAGTGTGGGTCGAGGTCGGAGTCAGTGTGGGTCGAGGTCGGCGTCGCCGTGGGTCGAGGTAGTAGTCAGTGTGGGTCGAGGTCGGAGTCAGTGTGGGTCGAGGTTGGCGTCGCCGTGGGTCGAGGTGGGAGTCAGTGTGGGTCGAGGTCGGAGTCAGTGTGGGTTGAGGTTGGCGTCGCCATGGGTCGAGGTCGGAGTCAGTGTGGGTCGAGGTCGGAGTCGCCGTTGGGTCAAGGTCGGAGTCAGTGTGGGTCGAGGTTGTAGTCGCCGTGGGTCGAGGTCGGAGTCAGTGTGGGTCGAGGTCGGAGTCGCCGTTGGGTCAAGGTCGGAGTCAGTGTGGGTCGAGGTTGGCGTCGCCGTGGGTCGAGGTCGGAGTCAGTGTGGGTCGAGGTCGGAGTCAGTGTGGGTCGAGGTCGGAGTCGCCGTTGGGTCAAGGTCGGAGTCAGTGTGGGTCGAGGTTGGCGTCGCCGTGGGTCGAGGTCGGAGTCAGTGTGGGTCGAGGTCGGTGTCAGTGTGGGTCGAGGTCGGAGTCGCCGTTGGGTCAAGGTCGGAGTCAGTGTGGGTCGAGGTTGTAGTCGCCGTTGGGTCGAGGTCGGAGTCAGTGTGGTTAATATTAAAGTTATGGGCAGGTGTAGCATCAACATTCCTTAAAATTCTATAATGCAGATACGTTATAAATAAGATACTGGAAATACCCCAGAAGGATAGACATGCAGAAACTGTCTTTGTTCACGCAGGTGTGTCCCTGCGGGTGTGTTCCTGCGGGTGCCTCTTTGCGGGTGTGTTCCTGCGGGTGCCTCTTTGCGGGTGTGTTCATGCGGGTGGGTCTATGCGAGTGTATTCCTGCGGGTGTGTTCATGCAGATGTGTCTATGCGGGTGTATTCCTGCGGGTGTGTTCATGCGGGTGTCTCCATGTGGGTGTGTTCATACGGGTGACTCCATGTAGGTGTGTTCATGCGGGTGTGTTCATGCAGAGGTGTGTCTATGCAGGTGTGTTCCTGCGGGTGTCTCTATGTGGGTGTGTTCATGCGGGTGTGTCTATGCGGGTGTGTTCATACGGGTGTGTTCCTGCGGGTGTCTCTATGTGGGTGTGTTCATGCGGGTGTGTCCATGTGTGTGTTCATGCGGGTGTCTCTATGCGGGTGTGTTCATGCGGGTGTGTCCATGTGTGTGTGTTCATGCGGGAGTGTTCATGCGGGGGTGTTTATGCAGGTGTGTTCATGCAGGTTTGTCCATGCGGGTGTGTTCATGCGGGTGTCTCCATGTGGGTGTGTTCCTGCGGGTGTCTGTATGTGGTGTGTTCATGTGGGTGTGTCTATGCGGGTGTGTTCCTGCGGGTGTCTCTATGCAGGTGTGTTCATGCGGGTGTGTTCATGCGGGTGTGTTCATGCAGGTTTGTCCATGCGGGTGTGTTCATGCGGGTGTGTTCATGCGGGAGTGTTCATGCGGGTGTGTTCATGCGGGAGTGTTCATGCGGGTGTGTTCATGCGGGAGTGTTCATGCGGGTGTGTTCATGCAGGTTTGTCCATGCGGGTGTGTTCATACGGGTGTGTTCATGCGGGTTTGTCCATGCGGGTGTGTTCATGCGGGTGTGTTCATGCAGGTTTGTCCATGTGGGAGTGTTCATGCAGGTGTGTTCACGCAGGTGTGTTCCTGCGCGTGTGTTTATGCAGGTGTGTTCCTGCGCGTGTGTTTATGCAGGTGTGTTCCTGCGGGTGTGTTCCTGCGGGTGTGTTACTGCGGGTGTGTTCATGTGGGTGTGTTCATGCAGGGGTGTCTATGTCGGTGTGTCTGTTATTCCTCTTTCTGAAGAGCATGAAAGCACCCAGTCCTCATCATCTGGAGATAAAAACACGGTTTTCAGGACAACAGCAATGCATCACTTTTGACAGCACACACACACACACACACACACACACACACACACACACTCATACACTCACACAAACTCCCTAACACACATTTATACATACACACACACTCACTAACACACATACACACACCTCACACACATTTACCTGCCAATGACTGACAGGTTCAATAGTGCTTCCAACTGACACACAAGCACACACACACACACACACACACACACACACACACCTGTTAGTTACTAACATTGAAACGTAATGATGCCTTCTGTTGAATGCAACATGACACACAGCAAACACACACAGGGCTTTTCCCCTTTTCCCCTGTTTGTGATGGATATGCAGTGGAGGATTATTGGACTGCTGTGGAAAACACACACACACACACACACACACAAACACACACGCAGAATAAATACAAAGCATGAGCTCTTGGGTACCAATGGCTTAGTTTATAGTTTATTTATTTATTTATATACACAGACTTTATGGCATAGTGGAGACAGTATTGACAATGCCTTAAGGCTAAACTGCACATACACACAATCTCCCCCCTCCTCACACACACACACACACACACACACACACACACACACAGCATTTTGATGGATCAGCCCTTATATATACAGGTGCATCTCAAAAAATTAGAAAATCATGAAAGTTCTTTTACAGCTGGGTGAGTTGTCATGGTAACGCTTGGCTGGATTGTCAATGCTTTTCCGCAAGGCTCTGAACGCTAATCTGTGTTTATCGGCGCTCGGCTAGCTAGCTGATTCTCAATAACGATTTCAATTAAAAGGCAGTTCAAATAAGTTTAAAGTACACAAAAGTATATCTATTTTATTTGTAAATAATACTTCCTTATTCCATTTTCTGATGAAATTAATACGACAAACTGGACTTTCTGACCCAACAGCCGAAAAACTGCTTCCTGTTCTCACGTGCAGAACAGCAGCTGAAATTTCAACCTACAGCTGTACCTTTTAGACTGATACCTAACCAAGTGCTGAAACTGGAGACTCCTTCCATAAATGCTAAAGAAAGCTTCACTATATCAACGCTTGTACGTTTTCCGTTGTTCAATAACAATGTTTTTATTAGTGTTTGTTATTCCATTTAGGTTACGTGGAACGGCCACTGTGCAAGTCCCTGTAAATGAGCCGTTACTATAGAAACAATATTGTGTCGGAGCTGCTGTTATAGAACATTAATCACCTTTGGACCAATCAGAATGGAGAATTCGGGAGTGCTGTGGTGCGAGAGGAACGGTAATGCTTCACCGCCGTAATTACGAGATATGCCTGGTTTGGGATTTTACATTATCTGAGTCACATGACTGGATAAAGACCATCTCTCTCTCTCTCTCTCTCTCTCTCTTTCTCTCTGGCTCTCTCTCTCTGTCTCTCTGGCTCTCTCTCTCTGTCTCTCACACACACTCACACACACTCGCAGGGCGACTCTGACCACGCTGTTAATGTGAATCATTAATGGTGTAAGAGACGGAGACGTCTCCTCGCGTTTCATACTCGCTCCTCACCCACCGAGATTCAATTACATTAATATCCCATAATTTCATTGGCTTATTAAATTGGTCTAATTTCTAAGTGAAGGGAACGAGATCAGATAGTCAACACCTTCACTGTGTGTGTGTGTGTGTGTGTGTGTGTGTGTGTGTGTGTGTGTTAGCCGCCCCATTCCCTTCCATTTTGTCTCTTACCACAAAGTGAATCTAACAAAACCACTAATGCAATCAGATTTCCCATAATGCCCTTCTCCTCTTTCTCTCCTCCTCGATTTCTCTCTGGTGATCTACACCACTTTATCATTTCCTCCCCCCCCCCCAACTTCCTCCTTTACTCTCTTCTTTATTTCTCTTCCATCTCTCCATCCCAATCACTCGCTCAGCCTTTCTTTTCTTCCCTTTCACCTTCCCTTTTCAATTCATAACACTCCCTCATTCCTTTTCCTTCTCCTCCATCTCTCTCCCTCTCTCTCTGTCCTTTATTTCTCTTCTATCTCTCCATCCAAATCAATCACTCAAGCTTTCCCTTTTTTTCTCTTTCCCTCTACTTTATCTTAGCTCTCTACTTTTCAAGTTCCATAAGTTTCCTTTATTTCTCTTCCATCTCTCTCACTTTATTCTCTCTCTTCTTATTCATCCTCTCCTGCCATTTTCTCTCCTTTGCACTCCTCTCCTCTTCCTACTATATCGCTCTTTCCTAACCCACTCTTTTATTTTATTTTCTCTCTCCCTCAATCCATAACACTCCCTCGATTCCTTTCTCTCTTCTCCACTCTTTTTCATTTCCATATGTATCCACTGTTTCTCTATCTATCCATCCATCCAGCCATCTCACTCTTTTTCATATATTTTTCTTTTCCAGATGCTCCCTTTCTTTCGCTCTCGCCCCACCTCTCATTCCATATAATTTTCAACTGCTCTCAAATCCTCTTATCAGTGTCTCTACCACTCTCTCAATCCATTCATCCTGCTCTCTATCCATCATCTTTTCCACCTCTTTCTGTCTCCCACTCTCTTTCCTCTCCTCCGGCCATCTCTTCCTCCTTCTTTCCCCACCCCTTCGTTCCGTTTCACACCCTTCTCCGTTCACCTCACACCCTTATCCACACCCTCTTCCTGTTCCTAGCATGCACTCGTTCTTCTTATCATTCTGTCTTTTCTCTTTCTCTTTCTTTTCTGTCCATCACTTCTTCTTCCTCCTTGCAATTTTTCCTTACTCTTCTCTTTTATTCCTCCACACATCCACATCACTATGATGCCCAACCTCTTTTTTTATTTTTTATTTTATTCCTAGCACCTCTCTCTCTCTCTCTTTCTCGCTCTCTGTCATTTCCTTCTTCTCTATCACTCACTCCATCCATGCTACTCTTTCTTTCTGTCTAACACACACAGCGTGGTAGGAGGTGACGATATGTGAGTGGTGTGTGATGGATTGAACAGAATCACTCCTCGGAGTCCTGCTCCCATTTCCCTTTGTTAACCCAGTGGGAGTGTGTGTGTGTGTGTGTATGTGTGCACGCACTCATTGTCATCCCTTGCTCCTACTGTGGTTAAACACATAATCATCTGTAACTTTCTCTAAATCACACACACACACACACACCAGCCATTACGGCTCAGCGTGTGTCGTCGACTCCGGAGCATTTCCGAGCATGGAATCATGGGTAAAATGGCCTTGCAGCATGTGCTCAGTGTTACCGTAGAAAGAGAGATGACAGCTGAAATGAAGTAAAACAGAGAAGAAAGAAAAAAGAGTGGATTGATCTGTTAACTTTGAGTCGTTTCCCTCAGGCTGCTTTAAAAGCTACAGAAAATCCATTGTTCATTAAAATGTCTGCTTTTTGTAATTTGTTAGAAACTGATGAGGAGTTCTGGTTGGTTTGTTCCACACAGCCATTCATCTGCTTAACATATGGAAAGGTGCGTAAAGTTCCCGAAAAGGTTCCTCTGGAGCAAATGTACCTTGTAAAAAATGTACCTGAAGTTCTTGAAAAGGTTCCCATAGTAAAATTAAAAAGTTGCTTAACATTCCTAAAAAGTTTCCTATGTTGGAAACTTCCTGAAAAGGTTAAACACATATGATATTCCTATAACAATCTACTGCAGTGGAATTAGGAACGTTCAGGAACATTAGGTTCCTGAAAAGGTTTCCCTTTTACAACATTCCTCAAATGGTTCGTCAGGTAGAAATGTTGCTGAAAATTCCCTCTGGTACAAACACAAGTCAAGTTGTTGAAAAGGTTCCCACTGTGAATTTTTCCTGCACTGGAAATGTCTATTAAATTTCCTGACAATGTTCCTGGTGTGAGACGTAGCTGAAAAGGTTCCTCTGTTAGAAATGTGCCTGGGGTAGTTTCTGAAACGGTTCCCAGAGTAAAATTTGACTTCCACTAGAAATGCCTCTAAGGTTCCTGATAAGGTTCATGGAGTGGAAATATACATATGGTTCTTGAAGAGGTTTCTCTGTTGAAAACACACCTGAAATAGTTCCTTCTGTGAAGCTTTTCTCAAAAATGGTTCCTCTAGTAGAAACACAAATGAGAAAAGCGTACTGCATTGGAAAAGTTCCTTAAATTCCTGCAGTGCCTCAACATGTTTTTTTCAGGTGGAAATACATCTAATGTTCCTGAAAAGGTTCTTACTGTGAAGCATTCTTTAAAAGTTCCGTTCAGTACAAATACACCTGAAGTTATTGAAAAAGTTCCCACAATTAAAATTTGCTTCCTCAAAAGTTCCTTGCACTGGAAATTTCCCTAAATTTCCTAAATATGTTCCTTTAGTGGAGATTTCTGGATGGTAATACACCTAACATTGCTGAAAATATTCCTGCTGTGTAACATTCTTCAAAGGTTCCTCTAGTAGAAACGTTTTTTTGAAATGGTCCCTCTGGTACAAAGACAACAAAAGTTCCTTTTGTGGAAACACATATAAGATTCCTAAACAGTTTTCTGTAGTCGAACTGCACATAAGCTTACTGAAGAAGTTTCTCTGTAATAGTTTCTCTAGCAAATGTGCCTAAAAAGTTCCTTCTTGTACAAACACATCTGAAGTTTTTGAAAAGTTTCTCACACTGAATATTTGCTTAACATTCCTGAAAATTTTCCTGCAGTGGAAACATCACTAAATTTCCTTTAAAAAAAAAAAAAAAAAAAAGTTGAAGCACACAAAAGGTTACTGAAAAGGTTTCTCTGCTGTAACATTCCTCACAAGGTTCCTCCAGAAGAAACTTTTTGAAAAGTTCCCACTAGTACAACTACAACTGAAGTTCTTGAAAAGGCTCCTACAGTGAAAACATTCCTGCATTGGAAATGTACTTAAAGTTCCTAAAGGGTTCCTGTGGTGCAAACAAATAAAAGGTTCCTAAAAAGTTTTCAGCGGAAATGCACATATGAGGATTCTCTATCTGAAATGGACCTCATGTTGTCCATTTGTACATAAAGTTGTCTCTGTCTGAAAAGGACATTCAAGTGGTCTTATTCTTAGCCATAAATTAATGGTTGATGGTTAAGCATAAAAAGGTCATTACTGTTGTTATTCAGTCATGTTAGTCATTTATCCAGACTTTTGTAAGCGAGGAATTTTATGTAACTGTCCTTTACAAATTTGAATTGAATAAACGTGGTCTATTCTTAAAGTTCCTTCTGTGGAAATTTGCATTTTTGAGTGTAAATATTTCACATTTTTGATTACAATTAATGACTTGTCTGTCCCATTAGAAGACAATATTGAACCAAATGCTATAGTAGGATGATGTGAAAGTAGATGAATTTAAACATGCATTGCAGTTCTTTTGAGGACCTGGGAGATCATTATTAATGTAGCTTATTAATGTTATGTTGGACCTAAATCTAACCATAGCCTTAACCTGAATAACCAAATGTAATCATGGGTCTTTTAGTTTTTAGTTTTTTTTGTTTGTTTGTTTGTTTGTTTGTTTTATAAAAACTGCTCATTTTTTGTATCCTGTGGGGACCAGACAAATTTCTGTAGTCTGTCAGTTTTGACCTTGTGGGGACCAGGCAAATGTCTGCCAGTTTTGACCTTGTGGGGACCAGGCAAATGTCTGTAGTCTCAGTTTTGTCAGTCATGTCCCCACAAGGTGAAAACTGTGAGATATTCCTAGCCATATATTCCATCCAACACACACACACTATCATTGTGTATTACTGTTATGTGCTCATAATCAAAATTAACACTTCACGAATAATGCATGTGTGTGTGTGTGTGTGTGTGTGTGTGTGTGTGTGTGTGCACGCTTTGGTGTTTTAAAGCAAGATTGTTCAAAAGATGTTTTGTTCCTTGCCCATGAAGCTCACCACACACACACACACACACACACACACACACAGATGGGAGGTATTTTGGAGGTAAATGAGTGTACCATTACCCACAATTCCTCAGGAGCAGGTAAGTGCGATATTTCCCATGAGGATTCAAGGAAGCTGAGTGTGTGAGAATGCCAATGAGGAGAGAGAGAGATGGGGGAGGGGAATGGAGGAAGGGTGGAGGTTAAGGAGGTTGATAGATATTAACACACATACACGGAGTGAGAAGTGAAAGTGCGAGGGAGAGAGAGAGAGGGAGAGCAAGAGGTGGGGGAGGGGAGAAAAGAGGAGTGTGAAGGAAAATGTGAGAAGCAATATGGAGGATGTGAATAGATAGTCAGAGGAAAAAGACTGAGAAAGAATCTCAGGGAATCCTGGAGAAAATCCCTTACAGGTGCTTCATGTTGGGATAGGTGTGTGTGTGTGTGTGTGTGTGTGTGTGTGTGGGTTTCAACACCTTGTCTGAGAGCATAACACTGTGACCTCATTAGTCAGCACTGCTGCTCTCATCTCTCTGCCACTGTGTGTGTGTGTGTGTGTGTGGAAATACAGACCTTGGCATTGTAAATGGACCGCAGAAGGGCATGCTGTTACATTTGCTCAATGAGTCTAGACCACACACACAAACACACACACACACACACACACACACACACACACACACACACACAGGTTTTAGAGTGTGCAGGTGACGTTCATTACTGTTGAGTCCGTTATGACATCATCGAATCGCAATTGGAATTCAAATTTTCAAAACTTAAAAATCCCACCAATCACCTGAGTGAATAACTACAGCTGTTTTGCTGCCTCAGAATCCTCGGACTAATCCTATGGCCCCGTGTGGTGCGATGTTTTTTTAATTCCCCACTTAACAACTTTAGTTCCTACTTATAACGGTCACTTATAACGATCACTTATAACGGTTACCATTAAAACAGTACAATTCCCATTATAACCATTAAAGCCATTACAAATTCTGTAAGGGTTTCTGTTGTTTTTTTTCCCAGCAGGGTTGCTATAGCACATGCTACTGTGACTGTATAAATTCATTAGCTATCCAACCGGCAAGTAAAATCGCCAACATGCTGCTTAATTCCATGTTTTGGTGCTTGGGAGGTAAACCTGAATGACTCTGAATGGGTAATAAAGTGTTAGCTAGCATCATGTGATAATGCAAGAATTGCAAGCTAGTTAGCTAGTTCAAATAAATATACGATTATTTCCTTGTAGTCGGCTGACGTTTCAGCTACGAGATTCAGTACGCCGTGGTTCTTCCTTGCATAACTCTTAAAAGATATTATTCAAATCGAACCCGGTGCTAATCCCAAAAACAAATATTCATCAGAAATAAAATCTTGAGTCAAATCAATTACAGATAAGTTATATTTATACACCAGCTACTCGGTTTTCCAACACAATTTTAATGCATCAGATTATGGGACATTGACAACATCCAGATGAAGGAACCACAGACATGCCTCGATGCCTTCCTGCCTTTAGTAGGCAGCCTTAGTAGTACACTGGGGGTGAGGGGGAAACTGTGTAAATTAGATTTTCCACTAATCTATTACACTGAGTTAGAGAGCGTGCATTGCAACGAGTTAAAGTTAATTAAATTGAATTAGTGATGGAGAGAGCGTGTAAGTATTGAAATGCTCTTCAGATTTCCCCGGATAACTCAGCTTTGATGAGAGAAGTGCACACTACACACTTTTAGCCACGATTTTCCTGTACGGTTGTCCAATCAGGCTTTATATGTGCATAAAACAAGGATATACGCAAAAAAAAAAAAAAAAATCGGTACTGAGTTTGATGTTTTGACCTTTTAATATGTGTACTTTTTTTTCAAAGAAAACCGTTCAGGTGTATTGGAGGAACATGGCATATAAAAAAAAAAGATTGACAGATATAAAACTGGCACAGACCGATATTAACTGGAGTCTTGAAACCAGACCAAAAGAAAACGAGCAAGATCTCACATAAAGTCTTGTGAACTGCGCCAAGCGCGATTGATTTTCGAATTGATTTTAAGATCCTTCGGCTGGTTGTGAAGCCTTTAATAGATTCACACCAGGGTATGTTCGAGATCGTCTTGCAGAAGTGGGTTTTGGGCTGTGACCTCACATCCTCCGGAATGAAACAAAAAAATCAAATAAAAGTGTAGAAGGAGCGTTTTGATATGATGCACCGTCTATTAATGTGTATTAAGTATATATTTATATATATGTTAATGTGTATTAAGTATATTTTTTGTGTATTATACCGTATGTATTATAATGTCAGGTACAACTGTGTACATTGGGGTCCAGAGGTCCTGAGAAAAAATTTTTTTTAACAAAGATTGAAAATGTTCAACGTTCTTGAATATTACATGTTGATTCTTTACTACTTTTAGGTCTGAATTTAAATGTAAGCAAATTTGCAACACTGTCCATGTTTATGTTCCAATTTATAGTTTGAGGTTTTCCAATACTAAATTTCTGATATATTGTAATGTAAACCATAAGAGAGCCGGTGAAGAAGCTTTTAGTCATTATGCCCCAAAAATCTGGAAACTTTTACCTATTGAAATTGCCAAATATTTGTTTAAAAAAAAAAAAAGGCATTTGAAGACATATCTTTTAAAGTTAGATTTTGATTAATATACTTT
>NC_071271.1:3285074-3345074 GCF_023375685.1 Ictalurus furcatus
GTACAGCTAAAAGTCTAAAACAACGCTGCGAAAGAATTCACAAAACAATTTCGTGCGATTGCTAACTCGCCGATTCGAGTAGTTTTCCGCACCAAAAAAACTCCGCAAGTTGCATCGCAAATTTTCAAGAAGGGAAAAAAAAGCTGCAGCAAAATCAAGCATTTCGCATAAATTCATATTACAGCCTGTTAAATCAGAGCTCTGATTCGTACATTAATATCACATGATGTTAAAGATGAGCTCCGATTGGTCCTTTAATATTACAGCCTGTTAAATCTGAATTTTGATCACTCCATTAGTATTATACAGTAGCCTATAAAGAAGAGCAATGATTGGTCCTTTAGTATTACTGTCATGTATCAGAGAAGGAACTCTGGACTTCAGTTCCCAGCAGCCACTGCACCTTACTACATCAGTCACATGATCACCTGCACCTGAATCACTTTCTTGTTAACGAGCACTCATGTGTATATAGCCACAGTTTGCACTGCTTTCTTTGTCTCATGTTTGTCTCACCTTACATTTGATCATGTTACCGTGTTTTGTTTCTATAGTTTATGTTTAGTCTTTGCCACAGTGTTTTGCCTTTGTCATAGTGACTTTTGGTTTATATATTAAAACATTTAAAATTCCGCATTTGCATCCATCTCAACTTCCTAATTGTGACAGAACATGAGACCCATACATGGATGCAGCGGAATTTTTCAGGGTCCAAAAGTCCCTGTACGAAAGGGAGAAGCCGAGGGTGGAGCCTTCCAATCAGGCTGGAACCATCTCCCACCCCATTGTGGATCTCGTTCAGCATGCCGAGTCAGCAGAGAACATAAGTCAGCCTCCTTGCTCATCTGAGGACACCGCTCAGCATTCCTGGTCAGCTGAGGATGCTGCTCCGTCACCCTTATTTGCTGAATACGTTGCTCCGCGTCCCAGCATGCCCAAGTGCTCTGCTCTGTTTCCTGCCCTGCTAAGAATGCCGCTGTGCTTTCCTGCTCCGCTGAGGTCCTCACTCTGCTTTTCTGCGCCGCTGAGGACGTCACTCCGCTTACCTGCTCCGCTGAGGACATCGCTCTGCCTTCCTGCTCCGCTGAGGACGTCGCTCTGCCTTCCTGCTCAGCTCAGAACTTCGCGCCGCCTTCCTGCTCGGCTGAGGACATTGCTCCGCTTTCCTGCTTGGCTGAGAACTTCGCTCCGCTTTCCTGCTCGGATGAGGACGTTGCTCTGCCTTCCTGCTCGGCTGAGGTTGTTGCTCTGCCATCCTGCTTCATTGAGGACGTCGCTCTGCCTCCATGTCCTGCTGAAGGCGTCACTCCTCTTCTTTGCTTCACGCCATATGTCACTCCACGGAGGGCATCGTTCCCCCCTCATGCTTCGCAGAGAGCATTGTTCCTCCCTCAGAGCTATTGGAGAACCTCGCTCCCCTCTCTGGCTTCACGGAAATCTTGGAGCGTCCCTTTGGCCTCGCGGAGAACTTCGCTCCCCTCACAGACCTCGCGGAGAGTGGCACTCTCCCTTCTAGTGTCATGGGGAATGTCGCTTCCCCCTCAGGCTCCGCCGTGAGCTTTGTTCCTCCCGCTGGCTTTGCAGTAGCCATTGCTCTGCATTCAAGCCAGGCCGGAGATATCATGCCCGAGTTTGCTGTCACAGACAACCAAGTTCTGCCTTGTCTCGTGGTCCAGCTGGGGATAGCTGTCTTTTGTGTTTTGTTGGTTTATATATTAAAACATTTAAAATTCCGCACCTTCATCCATCTCAACTTCCAAATCGTGATAATTACAATATAACGTGTGTGTCTGTGTGTATATGTACAGTATCTCACAAAAGTGAGTACACCCCTCACATTTTTGTAAATATTTGATTATATCTTTTCATGTGACAACACTGAAGAAATGACACTTTGCTACAATGTAAAGTAGTGAGTGTACAGCTTGTGTAACAGTGTAAATTTGCTGTTCCCTCAAAATAACTCAACACACAGCCATTAATGTCTAAACCGCTGGCAATAAAAGTGAGTACACCCCTAAGTGAAAATGTCCAAATTGGGCCCAATTAGCCATTTTCCCTCCCCGGTGTCATGTGACTTGTTAGTCTTACAAGGTCTCCGGTGTGAATGGGGAGCAGGTGTGTTAAATTTGGTGTCATTGCTCTCACACTCCCTCATACTGGTCACTGGAAGATCAACATGGCACCTCATGGCAAAGAACTCTCTGAGGATCTGAAAAAAAGAATTGTTGCTCTACATAAAGATGGACTAGGCTATAAGAAGTTTGCCAAGAACCAGACACTGAGCTGCAGCATGGTGGCCAAGACCATACAGCGGTTTAACAGGACAGGTTCCACTCAGAACAGGCCTCGCCATGGTCGACCAAAGAAGTTGAGTGCACGTGCTCAGCGTCATATCCAGAGGTTGTCTAAACGTATGAGTGCTGCCAGCACTGCTGCAGAGGTTGAAGGGGTGGGGGGTCAGCCTGTCAGTGCTCAGACCATACGCCACACACTGCATCAAATTGGTCTGCATGGCTGTCGTCCCAGAAGGAAGCCTCTTTTAAAGATGATGCACAAAAAAGCCCGCAAACAGTTTTCTGAAGACAAGCAGACTAAAGACATGGATTACTGGAACCATGTCCTGTGGTCTGATGAAACCAAGATAAACTTATTTGGTTCAGATGGTGTCAAGCGTGTGTGATGGCAACCAGGTGAGGAGTACAAAGACAAGTGTGTCTTGCCTACAGTCAAGCATGGTGGTGGGAGTGTCATGGTCTGGGGCTGCATGAGTGCTGCCGGCACTGGGGAGCTACAGTTCATTGAGGGAACCATGAATGCCAACATGTACTGTGACATACTGAAGCAGAGCATGATCCCCTCCCTTCGGAGACTGGGCCGCAGGGCAGTATTCCAGCATGATAACGATCCCAAACACACCTCAAAGATGACCACTGCCTTAGTAAAGAAGCTGAGGGTGAAGGTGATAGACTAAACCCTATTGAGCATCTGTGGGGCATCCTCAAACGGAAGGTGGAGGAGCACAAGGTCTCTAACATCCACCAGCTCCGTGATGTCATCATGGAGGAGTGGAAGAGGACTTCAGTGGCAACCTCTGAAGCTCTGGTGAACTCCATGCCCAAGAGGGTTAAGGCAGTGCTGGAAAATAAAGGTGGCCACACAAAATATTGATACTTTGGGCCCAATTTGGACATTTTCACTTAGGGGTGTACTCACTTTTGTTGCCAGCAGTTTAGACATTAATGGCTGTGTGTTGAGTTATTTTGAGCGGACAGCAAATTTACACTGTTACACAAGCTGTACACTCACTACTTTACATTGTAGCAAAGTGTCATTTCTTCAGTGTTGTCACATGAAAAGATATAATCAAATATTTACAAAAATGTGAGGAGTGTACTCACTTTTGTGAGATACTGTGTATGTGCGTATATATATAAAATTAGAGGTGCACCGATAGTTCTGCCTTTTATGCCTTCTTTTAAATGAATAATAATTAATTCCACAGTTCTGAAAAAAATGCAAATAAAAACTTTTAAAAACTTTATTCTCTCCATTTCAATAAGTTGTTTTACAGTAACTGGTCTCATAAACAGAAAACACATTACTCTAATTAACACTTAGTTAATGTTTCTTCAGAAATGTAGATTTAATTAGGTGTTAAGGGCGGAGTCGATGCAAATAGCTTAAGTTATTTTCAAGCAACACACTTTACTGCAGTTCGAAGGTTTTTTTAAGTTAATAGGATTAATATATTTCCATTTAGATTTTGTTAGTAAACAAAACTTGATTTTAACAATGATAAGGTTTAACCAAATGATACCTCGGTGTCTCAGAGATCAGAACGTTTATTAAAAAGATGCCTTAATGTTACAGTGGTGAAGTTTCCTAGTAGATATCCACTGTACGTTCACACTGTATAAACAACGCTTAAACATTTGTCTTAATTTGTGGGTTCATGTTCAATAGCTTTCTTTTGTTAATGTGAAATGACTGAGCTTTGCAAAATTTTAAAATTTACTACCAAAAAAACAACAACAACAAAAAACAATCACCATTTACAATTTTGAAACCGGTCATCTAATGTTTACGTTAGTACGTAAATTTGTTTAGGATAGGAACGTTTTTTTCTGAATGCCTCATACCATGCGTAAATACAAGTTTTCTCTGAACGATTTATGAAATAAATTTGTACGTATCCAGTTTGCTAAATGGGCCCGTTATTTGTAAATCGCCTGTAACACGCCCACTTTTTTGCACACGTAAAATTAGCACGTGTTAGCGCCGTAGGAGTTAACACAACGTTGTAGGCATTTGTTCGACATCGTAGCTTCTAATCAGCACTGTGTGTTTTTTTGTTTTTGTTTGTTTTTGTTTCATCGTTGTGTTTTTACGTACAATTCCTTACGACAGATCGATGTTGTCACTCATGTTGCTTTTGCTTGTTTCGGGACCGAAGCTCAAGTCTCCGTTATCATAACTGTGAAATACGAGATTATAAACAACAATAATGACAGCATAAAATATGAAATATGCTTTCCGTAGGCGTCTGGGTGAAACCAGAGTAATAAGTTCCCTCTGAGTCTTTATTTAGCTTCCAGCTTTCTCTCACACATACGCACACATGCACTGGTGATCAGTCATAAAGTATGTTTGTGTGTATTTGTGTGTGTGTGTGTGTGTGTGTGTGTGTGTGTGTAAGTAATGAACAGATGTCTCGTGGTACTCCTGTGCTCAGGAGAAAAGACTTGAACAGGAACCTGCTGCTGTTGATGTCGCGCACCACAGACGCGTTAATAGAAAGCCTTCTTCTGTAGATACTGTCCTCATTTATTTCCTCTTTTCCAATTCTTTTTCATTTCCTATCTCTCTTTCTATCGCTGTCTACTTTTCATCTTCAGGAAGAGTCAGGGTGGATCCAGAGCTGGGACCAAGGCAGGAATACACTCAGCAGCAGGACACCATGCACACACACACACACACACACACACACACACACACTCACACTCTCCTAGGGGCAATCTAGAGTAGCTAATTTACCTACCGGCATGTTATCAGGGAACACGGAGGAAATCCAGATGGACACGTGGAGAACGTGCGCAGGAGCTCCGCGCCGACAGTAACCTGAGCTCGGGGGCGACCTGTGATGCGACAGCCTACCTAATTTGCATAGAACCTTGCCTACCTACTTTGCACAGAACTTCTATCTATCTGTCTATCTATCTATCTATCAAGCCATTTTCTGTACTGCTTATTCTACACAGGGATCTGGAAGAGCCTGGAGCCTATCACAAGGACCTCGGCGGACACCCTCGACAGGGCGCCAACCCATCGCAGGGCACAATCGTACACACGTTTGGAAACACAAATCAGCCTACAGCGTTGGACAGGGGGAGGAAACGAGTACCCGGAGGAAACCCTCAATCACAAGGAGTACATGCAAACTCCGTGCATGCAGGGTGGAAGCGGGATTCGAACCCCCAACCCTGGAGGTGCGAGGCAAATGTGACTAAGCCAATGTACCACCCCCCATAGAACCATGCCTACCTAATTTGCAAAAATTGAGAAAAATACGTACATACAAAACAAACTTGTCGCTTGCTGGTATGAACGCAGGGTAAGGCCAGGGACAGATTGCTGACCAGGTGTGTAAACATCAGGCTTCCCTATGATACGAATACTTAAGGCAATGATTTTGATATTTGACTTGCTATGATACAATATAATGTTCGTTTCCTAAGGCAACGATTTGGTATTTAGCGATAACCACTGGGTCTGCTTTTAGTAAACGATTCGAGTCGGTCTGATCCAATACATGACTAGCTTTTTTCCAGAATCTGGGCACTTACCGTTTGTGAACTAGAACAACGTTGAACAGGAAAATACGACTTACAGGCAAATCATCGTACTAACCTCTTTACATATGAGTTTACAAATATGAACGATTTTTTTACACACCAGTTATCGGTCGTTTTTTCGATAATCCGTTACGATTGATGATAATCAAGTTGTGATTGTTGCCTAGATTCATTTCCTTTTAAATCAGTGCCGTGTGCTTGTGAGCGTAGATTTGACGTGAGTGAATGATTGATTGATTGGGAAATTACACTGTCTCTGGTGTAACCATCTTCTATCGGTCACACGTCTTCACGTGATACGAATTCACAGTGCACCAAACTTGAACGTTGGAGCGCAGCAACATGCGAAACTTCTTCACGTTAATTGCGTTTCCGGTCTCCAGCGTTCACATGCGTATGACTGGAAGTCAATGGAAAATTCCGAGGGAAGTCGAGCACAGCTTTGTTATGCCATGTTGATTTCACGTTACTTGCACGTTGTAATGCAGCGTTACTAATCTGTCCCTGGGGTAAGACGGTGAACAGATACAGCTTCCTGCAGGGAAAACTGTACACAAGTGTCTTGCATTAAAAAAAAAACAGAATTAGATTAGGAGCATGATTAAAATCATGAATGCAGACAGAATCCAGAACGGACGCAAACGAGTGTTTTTAAAAGCTACGTTTTCAGTCTTCGTGTAAACGTCGAAATCGTCAGTTACTACAACGTCAGTAGACATTAGCTACAAATTTAGGAAAAACCTTCTTGAAGGTTTGTGTATGGTCCATATCTTTTCAAGGAATTTTATTTTCTGGAATTTCTCATGCTGTTCCGGTTTCCTCTGGGTTCTTCAGTTTCCTCCCGTCTCCCAAAAACATACTACTAGGTGGAGTGGTTGCGCTAAATTGCACCTAGGGGTGTGTGCGTGCGTGTGCGTGCGTGTGCGCGTGTGTGTGCGTGCGTGTGTGCGCGCGCAAGCGAACGTGCATGCTGCCCTGTGATGGATTGGCATCCTATCCAAGGTGTATTCCCACCTTGTGCCCAGTGTTCCTGGGACACCGTGACCCTGTTCAGGATAGAGATCAGATGAATGACTCTATCTTTCCTCCCATTCCTCTTTTCTCACACACTTTTCTTCTTCTATCTCCCTGTCCCTTATCCCATGCGTCTCCCTCTTTTCTCTTTCTTGCAAATTATTTCCCTGTTATTATTATTATTATTATCATTATCCTGTCTCTGATCTCTCTCAGTACGCGCGCCCGAGCGCGAGACGTACGAGTTCCGAATTCCGAGTTCTGTCTAACTCAGCGCGTGCGTTCACAAGTAGCCCGTTCTGCGTTTTTTTTTTATTTAAACGAAACGAGATACATACAAGAAGAGGACGCGTGTGGAGCTCGCGCACTGCGTGCGGTTTCGTATTCGAGTCTCCGCGTGCGTCCGGTAGGTTGCGCTCTGCGCGCGCTCACTTCAACATCAGCGCCTGAACAACCAACCTGCCCCCCCCTCTTCCCCTCCCCTCCCCTCCTATCCTCTTTCCACCGGCAGTGAGCACGCTTCCCCACACGCACACACACACACATACACACACTGAGAGAGAGAGACAGAGAGAGAGACAGACAGACAGACAGACGAGATTGCGCCCTCCTCTGTGTGTGTAAGTGTGTGTGAGTGTGTATGTGCATGCAGTGTGTGTGTGAGCGCGCTGCGCTGTGCACGTCGCTGTGCAGGAGCTTTCTCGGGACGCTACTGATGTCCGGAACGGGATAGGGACCGAGAGAAGTCGTGCTGCAGCTGGAGGCTCGCGCTGCGGGATTTAGAAAGAGAGGGAGAGAAACGAGGAAAACGAGGTAGGTACGCTAACGTCAGTCCCACAGATCGTGCGAGTGTGCGTGTGTGTGTGTGCGCGCGCGCGCGTGTGGGCGCGTGGGTTTGTCTCGCTGCGGTAAATTCGGTGGTTTGGTGGGAAGTTTGGCCGGGATTCCGCAGAGAGACAGCGGGAGCATCCTGTACACAAGAGTTTACCGGAGATGAGCGGCTCCCATGGGGCAGCGGCAGTGTGTGTGTGTGTGTGTGTGTGTGGAACGGGCCGGTTCCGTTGGAGGCACTGCTGCAGTGAGAGAGTGCTCGCGCGATGAGAAGAAGCTGTAGCGGTGTCCGCTCGCGAGCATCGCGCAGCTCTGTGAATTATCATACCGCCTGATTACAGGTCCAGGTAGAGTGTGTGTGTGTGCTTGTGTGCTTGTGTGCGTGTGTGTGTGTGTGTGTATGTGTGTGTGTGTGTGTGTGTGTGTGTGTTTAATTAAGAGATTCACCTGCCACAAAAACCCTGTGGAGCACACACACACACACACACATAAACACACACATACATACAGGCAGCAGCTCCACTCTTTTGCGCAGTATGTAAACCCAGACACATGCTTACACACACACACACACACACACACACACACACACACACACACACACACACACACGCATATATGTATACACACAGGTCCCACAACCCAATAAATTTACTATCCTGGCATACTGAACCATGTTTGTGTGTGTGTGTGTGTGTGTGTGTGTGTGTGTGTGTGTGTGTGTGTGAGCCTCACAATCTTAGGACCATAACAAATAGCGATGGTGCGACAGCCAAAAGTTTCAGACAAATGTGTGTGTGTGTGTGTGCGTGTGTGTAGGCTTTAGGTTGTTAGTGTGTCATAAGGACCCAGAGTCCCCATAATACATAGATATGAGAAGGACAGAGAGGGAGGGAGAGTACATGGGCGAGGGATGTTTTGTCTCTGGCAGACGATGGTCTCTCGTCTCTCTCTCTCTCTCTCTCACACACACACACACACACACACACACACACACACAGTTGTCAGGCCTCCAAACAGCTGTCCACTAAAGTTATATGATACTGCCACCTGTTCACTTCTGTATGTTCTTTATGTATGATGTACAGTTGTGTGTGTGTGTGTGTATGAGAGAGAGATAGACTGAGGTTAGGACATTTTTCAAAGCTTCCATTAAGAATTCCCTCCCCCACAGCTACTCAGTGAGAACTACTGTGTGTATGTATTAATGTGTGTGTGTGTGTGTGTGTGTGTGTGTGTGTGGATTTTCAGCATCTGTGCCAAATGCCAGAGCTCGCTGGGTACCTCATAGCGTTAGACATTGTGTGTGTATGTTTGTGTGTGTGTGAGAGAGTGAGAGAGAAAGTTTTTAAAGTGTGTGTGGGGGAGGGGGTTGCTGATGCGACGGTTGCATCCCCCTAGAGTTTGTGCCATTGTTTGTGTGTGTGTGTGTGTGCGTGTGTGTGTGTGTGTGTGTGTGTGCGTGCTTTTGTTCTGTCTGAGCTGGAATGCACTTGAATGCTGTGTCAACTCTACAGACCTCTTTAGACCCCTTAATCTGTCTTACTCTCCTGTCTCACTCTCTCTCTGTCTCACCAGTTTTCTTCCTCTATGTATTTATATCATTTGTGTGTGTGTCCACTTTTTTTTTAACAAAGGCAATTTTAGACTTGAGTAAACTTTTTTAACCAAAGACTCAACTGTCTAACCGTAAGAAACAAGTTGCTTATGTCACTTGTGGGCGTGGCCTGTCTAGCACTTACGCTACTAGCTATATATATCTTCTCAAGCTAACTATTAAAACACAAATTAAATCACGCACTAAACAGTATGAAGTCAACTTGCTTGTTTGATTTATGATACATGCTTGGCTTCGTGCTAGTGTTGTTCTCAGCTTGGATTAGCAAAGCAAGCTAACTGTACTAGCTACGTACATGCAACAGAGACCCCAACGATCTCTGCTCCTTCCTCACAAATAGTATTTTTTTCGTAACGTCTGTACTCGCGTTCGACGCACGTGAATCGAGGAGGGCTTTAACTAATCTGCAAGTCGTGATGATGTCACACGACGCGTCTCGGCCCAAATCTGTGGCCATTTTGAAAAAATCATGAGCTCCTCCGAATATTGCAGAGTTTCCTTGACTTATTTTCTGCGATCACAAATCCTGGAGGGACTGTACAATGAAATTCAATGAAGTGACTTTGTCTTAAAAAAAGATAATGATGGTCAAAAGTTTATAAGATTCGAAGTAAGTACTGTACTGAACAGTAAACAATAAAACCACAGATGGAAAAATAAATCATACCACAATTGCTTTTGTGTTTCATACAAATTGTCTAATTTCTCTCGGGTACGATTTCATGCAGTTTTCTTACACAACGTCTTACAGATCTTCTTTCTCTACAGGGAGAATCTCAGAGAGCCTAGATGATGGTTTTTCAGGTCCATTATTTAACAAAATGTGAAACTGTCATTGAATAACATTGTGTTTTTATGAAAAAAATTAATAGTTTGGCCTTTCTACTGCTGATTCAGTAGGGTGCTACTGTGTGTGTGTGTGTGTGTGTGTGTGTGTGTGGGGCAAGTTTTTTATATCTTCATGGGGACCAAAATGTCCACACAGGAATAGGAATATTGGATATGTTTCACTTTATGACGACATTTAGCAGGTCCCCACAAACCACAGCTTTTATTTAAAAAATACTAAACAAACTAAAAGAGACAAAATATTTTCGTGTGTGTGTGTGTGGGCAAGTTTTTTTTTTTATATCTTTATGAGGACCAAAATGTCCACACAGGAATAGGAATAATGTTTGACTGTAAGAGGACATTTAACAGGTCCCCACAAACTACAGCTTTTATTAAAAAAAAAAAAAAACCCAAACAAACAAAGACAAAATATTCTTGTGTGTGTGTATGTGTGAAACAGAGTGTGCTTGTGTTAACAGATTAGTCCACATATGGGCTGAGTTTTGTCTTTCTATTGCTACTCAAACAGAGTGTGCGTGTGCGTGTGTGTGTGTGTGTGTGTGTGTGTGTGTGGAGAGCTTGGGTGATGTTCTCTAAGCACGTGAAGTGGATTCGGTGATGACCTCGTCTGGCCAGTGGGGCTGATGTGTATCGATCTGGTATGCCATCGCCAGTGCCAACAGCGCGCACACACACACACACACACACACACACACACACACAGACATTCCCAGCAGTGCTAGTCCGGGTCAAAAAAACATTGTTTCACACAAACTGGAATACAAGTTCTCTACTAACTCACACCGTTAAATCATTAATAACTGTCCTCTCCCAACATTTACCTCGGACAGTCCAGCTTCTCAGTGGAACGCTGCTTGAGTTCTAACTAGTAACAGAACCTTCAAAGAAGAATTTGCTAGGTGAGCAAGCATAGCTGGTCCACAAGGATGTACAGATGTCCATTGCTTTTTATTATTTTCACTTATAAACTGCATTAATATGTCTTTATTTATTTGAACTCATGACTCAGACTGTATAAACAAAAAATAAAAGGTGAAGCTGTTGTTTACCTGCCAGACAGTCTTACAGCCTCAGATGCAAATTTACATGCAAACACGCAAAAAAAATAGGAATGGGAAGCCAAATATACAGGGAGAAGTTTTGTCAACTGTTCTTTGTTTTTAAAAAAAAAACAAAAAAAAATGTTTACATGTAAACCGAGCTACAGCTTTCTGACTCAGAGATTATAATGTACCTCGTTATAAATAATCACATTCGCTGTCTAATGTGGAAATCCAGCCTCTAGCAGGTATGAACTTTAAAAGCGTAATTCCTACTGAAAATATCATAAACGTCACGTTTATGAATCACTTGAAGTTTTGCAAAATGCTGCATTCTGAAAGTGACCTGCAAATCTCTTATACGCGAATTCAATTCGTTTCAATTTTAGTTGTGTAACAATTTATAACAAAGCAAACAATCCAGATGCAGATTAATTAAATTACTGTATTTTAGCTAATAAAGTACCTTTGGAATATTAGCTTTTTGTTGTTTAACTGATTTATTTCCTACTATACATGTTCAAATGACATTGTTCACTTACTACAGTGAATATAGTGCATTTGGATCAATCAGACACTTCATTAAAGTTAATCAAAGCTAGTAAGTTTTCTTCTGTAGCTTCAGTTTTCTTCAATGATGTACTGAGTTTGATCAATTTTCATTAATATTTTTTCCATGCAGATCGCACAGTATGTTCAGTAAGCGCAAAAACCAGATTTGTTCTAGAAACTGAAAAATCTTATTATGAATAACCTAGGAATATACTACATTTATAGCTGTATTTTAATATTTTGTTTGTTTCTTATTCAGTACATATTTTGCCGCACGTTATATTCTGATATTTTGTGCTACAAGTTACAGAATGTTCATAACAATTTGTTTTTATATTTATACATATTTAACAAAAAAAATGACCGTAATGTCTCTGTACAGTTTTGGGGATTTCGTAATTGTTCAATTCTCGAAGAATACGAAATTATTAAAGAATTGTATACCCGAGGCATATTATATCGGCCCCTCCAGGGTTTACACCCTGACTAACACAAAATTAAGCGAACTCCGCAATATTCAGACCACAGATTTGGTCATGTGACGTTGTCACAACACCCTCTTCGATTCACGTGCGTCGAACAGGCGTACAGCTGAAAGGTCCCGTTTACCGACAAACATCGCTGTGAAAGACTAAAAAAGCACAAAAAACTCCACACATTTTTAAAAGAGTCGCAGCAAAATCAAGAATTTTTGGCCTCAACAGTCCCAAAAAAAAAACTCTGCGAAATCCTGTACGGACTGATTTATTTATTGGTTAATTACCATGATATTACAGTATCTGCTCTCATTTGTTGTTTATTTGTTATAATGTATACTGACAGGCAGGCATTTTGGATGATGTCATTTATACAGCTAAACTGAAACAGCAAAACTTTTAACGGTAGAACAATTTCCGGTTTAATTATCACAGTGTACGGTCATTACTGATCCATCGTCCCAGCCCTAATTACTGTAAAATCTATTCAGCGATTTTCAATTTGCAGCGTTTGTGCTTGGTCGAGCCAGACGAGGTTTGGAAACGCTTGTCTACACACACAGGTATGCAAATCATGATGCGAGCGGTGCATAAAGCGCATTGTGCTGTTTTTATGTGTGTGTGTGTGTGTGTGTGTGTGTGAGTGAGTGAGTGAGTGAGATAGCGAGAGAGAGATCATGCTTGTATTGTGATATAACATCGGCACTGAGGCCTGGAATTGCTTTCTTTAGTGTTGACAAATTGTGACACTTACTCGCTGATGTAGTGACAAAGTGAAGGGTGAATTGGTTTTACACTCCACACACACACAAACACACACACACACACACACACAGAGGGAGTCATAGTCTCATAGTCATAGTCATACTGGCTCTCACACTACACATCTTACAATATGCAAACACAGATATATAAAAATACAAATACACACTCGTTTCTCTCACTCACACAACCACACACACTCACATCATGTTTAATTTATGCCTTTTTGATCTAGTGATGAAGAGCTGTAACAAAGGGGCGTATACTAAGTAAGATTTGCAGAACACACACTCACACACAGCTCACTGGAGCGTATAGGGTGTCATTAGTTAAGGTAATTCAGCTGCAAACTTGAGATTGATTGGATTTCTCTCTAAGCATCTGATAAGAAAATTACAAAAGATATGCGTGTGTGAGAAAGATAGTGAGGTTTGTGTATGGCTATAGTGTACTCTTCACCTACGTGTGTGTGTGTGTGTAGTCAGACTTTCATCAAAGGGATTTTATCCCAAAAAGGTTTTAACTCTGTTAAATTTGATGACAGGTAATAGTGGATAAATTGTCAATATTTTGTCAATTTGTCAACATTTTACTTTAGCGGAAATGTTTTTTTTTTGTACAATTTCTTCATACAATTGTACCCCAGTGAACCTGCGAGAACCCGATGCATTTTTTTTTACAGGTGTTTACTCACACCAAATGTTGACTCGGTTCTGTGTATTACTGTTTAATGCTCGTAACTGCAAAAATATATCTTGGCAAGTAAAAATATCGCAAATTCAACTATCAATTTCTTTTTATTAGCTTGTTTTTAAACAAATATAAGATTATTAAGCTTATTTTTACATATTTTCATCCTAATTTCTCTCTTGAAATTGTCTCGTTCTATTGCCTGATAATTGTTTATTATGCGAAATGATCTGCGTGTAGAATAAGACGATTTTAAGCTTGAAATTATCCAATTTGTCTTGAATTATTCTTGATGGTCTTATAATTGTTATATAATTATACACTGCACAAAGGTGATAGGAGGTGAAGATATCCTGAATAAAAGTTTTCTAGCACTTCTCATTATAATATTATTGATATATCTAAGTAGAAATTTTTTTATTTAATTATTTTTGACACCATTCTGTCTTTTCTTTGACTTTATTTTACAGGCATATATATATATATATATATATATATATATATATATATATATATATATATATATATATATATATATTTAAAATTCAATCGTGGATTATTTCCTAATAACAGCATGTCCTGAAGCGCTTTATTCCTTTTACACCACAAATGTTCTTACTTTTTATAGTTACATTTACTGTTGTGGAGTGTCCGCAAAACAAGTTCATTCTTGTTCCGTTCTAGCAGCTATAAACAGTCGATCCATCACCAGCCTCAATTTGTTCTCTCACTTGAAGTTAAAAAGACTAAAATGCAGACAAATTAGAAATAATTCTAAAGAATTTGCCATGTTGGAAAGCACTACCGCTGACACTGGAGACTCCTTCTATAAATATTAAATAGTCATCTCCTTATACTGTGAAAACTTAACTTATTTTGGAAAAAAATCCACTTATGTGGAAAGTCCACCAGACAAATCCCTGTTTGAGTTGTTGTAGAAACGATAACGTATCCAAACGAGTACATTAACATTAACTTTATAGCTGAATTACTGGGACTACCTTCTGACCAATCAGAACTGAGAATTCAACAGTGATGACGGTGCAATAATAATTAAGAAAATGACAATTTATACAATTGAAACTTCAAATAACTAAATAACAAAGTTAATAATTCATGCTTAATAATTAGTGTGTTATTAATAATTCATGGCCAAAAATACAATTTCTTTGGTTAATTTCAAAATCACTGGAAATACATAAAAATGTATATAATTAATGAATGCATTATAAAGACTAATAAAGCAAATCTTTTATTTTCATTTTATTCTACATTCAAATCATCTTATTGCACATTCTGAACTTTATTCTATATATTCTGAATGATGACGAATGAACGTGAATGAATGACTTGAACATACTGGATATATTTTATCCTTATTATTTATTAATTGGAGTCTAAGAGAAACTCCTTGTGCGAATTTAAAAAGTGAAAAATTAGATGCTAAGTGTTTTGTTGATAAGTTCTCCTGGCATTTACTTGGCGATATCAAAAGATTAACATCCAAAAGTACACTCCAAAAAACACCAATCATTTCACTTTACACTAAACATTTCATTACACACACTCACTGGTCAGATTGTTAATACACAAGAATACTGTCAGATTAAACGTGCCAGATAAATACTTCATGAATTATGCAGGATACAAGTGACACCTGGAATTTAGCACAAATTAAACACACCATATTGCAGCTACAGCTTGTTAAACATGTATCCCGATCGTTGCTCGACATTTTATCTGGTTTGCAATGTTGTCACAATATCAGATTTTAGGAAATTTCCTACTAGAACCACGTTATATTTCGATATAAAAGCAATATTTTTAATAAAATGAGAAAAATGTTAAAAACTTGAAAGTTAAAGTACAATCAATTATTGCATTTGGGAAATGTGGGACATTTGAATGTAGAAATTGACAACATAGAAAAAGCATACAAATGTGGGAAGTGGTGTGTGCTTTAAATTGGTAGAATGAGTTCTATGAAACGAAATTTTTCTTACTGTTCTTATCTTAGAGATGACTTTCCATTGGCACAATTATTTTATATTACTCTAGCTAATTAATGATATTCTACATAAACCTAATAATACATATAATTCTATATATGTATGTATTTATATATATGTTATTATAATATATATATATATATATATATATATATATATATATATATATACACACACACGTGTGTATATATAAACTTAAACCCTAATTGTAACCTCGGTAACCAAGACGAAACATTTTTTTTTTAATGTTGACCTGTGGGAACCTACCAAATGTCCCCATAAGGTCAAAAACTGGCAGATATTCCTATCTTTGTGAGGACATATAATCACCAGCAAGATACCAAAACATGCTTACTCAGATACACGACTTCACCATTGCTTTAAAATGAAATAGAATAAAATCAAATCTGTAAAAGTACTGTATATTTCTGAGGACATTTCTGCACAAAGACCTAAATATGTGTACACACACACACACACACACACACACACAAACACAAGTACGTTCACACAACACAAGACTGACAGCATAATGATATCTGTTGGACATCTTGAAAACGGGAAAGCAAGAACTTATTCATCGATCGTAATTATATGTATGCGTACAGTATGTAATTAATTAAATTATATGTGGGCTTCCATCATCAAACCCAATGTCCTAAATTAGACAGACAGACACACACACACACACACACACACACTCTTTTACTCCATCTGGGACACAAGCACACAAGCTAATGCAAACAGTACAATATAATGTGTCAATTATGTTTGCAAATATTTATATAAAACTTTACAATATAGTTAAATGTTTAAAGTAAAGAAGTTATGCTTAATTAAGTCATACTTTATTGTGAGTATGACACTATGTTTTTTAGCTACTTATTAAAATTAAAATATGTGTATAAGTTTTATGTTACTATAGGTTGCTCTACTTTAACTATTCAAAACATAAACATAGAAAGTAGCTAATTTGTTCTGTACGAAATTAGCTTATATATATATATATATATATATATATATATATATATATATATATATATATATATACTGCTAGTTAGCGGGAACACGTTTGTTTATTTAATTAATTAATTTATTTATTTTCTAATGTAGCCATGCCCAGCTCTTTAAATCTGATGCGCTCTTCTCCACTAACACATCAACATGTTATTAATCCACAGTTGTACAGGGAGTTTTTTTTTTCACTCAGCGTACTGTGTACAATATCCAAGGAAATCCATGCAGCGAAAATAAAACGAGGCATGAAACACGAGGCAGGATGATAGATGGCTACTTGTTATTTTGCATGATGCAGAACAGATGGGATGAGAGCGAGAGAGAGAGACCTGTTGCTAATTGCTAATAAGGTCTGGGTATAAAAGGCAGCGCTCCAATCCTGATTTAAACACGCTCTAATCATCTTTCACCAAAGCCCATTCCGTTACACTGTCGGCTCGAGCAGAATGTAGACTGGGGATGAGCGTTGATTACCCAGAAGACATCCGTTTCAAGATGGCAGACAAGACTAGATCAATAGTGTTTAATATTTCAAAACGTATACCGTTTGACTGAGTTTGCTTACTACAAATCCTCCGTAGTGTTGTTACATATAATATAGATTCATCTCATAATGATGACGTGATAAATATTGACAACTTTATGAAAATTTCATTCTCAAAAAACGATTCTGTCGTATCCTGTGGGGAATTTTTCTTTTAACTCCAGGACATGTTCAAAATGAAAACAACAAAACAGACTATGTTTAAAACGGTCAACTGTCTAAAAATGACCTATTAATAAGCAAGCCATGCCTCATACAACAAGCGCTTGTAACAAAGATCAATTACCGTACCGAAGTGCATGTAGTACTTGTGGAATATTTTGTGAGGACATCGTAAAGCCACACCCGTCTCCGTGATTGATCGTAATTACGACATAGAAATTTTCGAATGGAAATCTTGTTCCGCAAACAACACCACCGTTTCTTTCAGTTACTTTGAAATGTGTAAGTGATGACGGGAGTTCTGCTAATCATCACATTTCTGCTAGCACATGAGCAAGCTAGCTAGCGAACCGTCAAATTCCCAGCGTGTAAACTGTAACCCGTCGTACACAGACGGCACTTAAGTGATCGTATCATTGTGACTTTTGTCTTGCTTATGGTCGTTCAGCGGTGCTAAGCTAAGAGCAACGTTTGCCAAATGGTTAGTCCATTAAGCAAATTACTGCTTCCTGTCATGTCACGACATGCTAATGATGTCATTTACTCGAATTAGCCACGAAAGCCCATTAGCTAAATAAACAAATCAGGAGTACATAAATTGTAGGTGTTCTCTAGTACATAGTCATTAACACACACACACACACACACACACACACACACACCACATCCCGTCCATTGCTTGCTGATTCAGTCCTCCGAGGTGGCTTGCGGCACATGCCCTATATTTATGGAAGAGTCTGGAAAATGCACTGCCGTTTGCCAGTAACACTGTGTGTGTGTGTGTGTGTGTGTGAGAGAGAGAGAGAGAGAGAGAGAGAGAGAGAGACTGGGGTAGATGTATAATGTTACAGACTGGATTTTTCAAATGAAAGACAAGACCTGGGAGACGGAAACGTGTTCAAAAGCCAAAGAGAGAGGGATGTATGGAGAGTGAGAGAGAGAGAAAAGAGAGAGGGAGAGATTGAGTTTCCGAAGCAGATCCAGTTTTAGAAATCTCGTAGGCCAGCTTGGTGGTGCCTGCTGCGTAACTGATAAAGGGAGACCGAAAAAGAATTTAAGATAAAGAGCTCAGATCGTTCTAATGGAAAGGTGTGCAAAAAAAGAAACAAAAAGAGCAGTCTTTAATTTCATCGTTTTTTTTTCTTATTTCATCAAAGCTAATCAGACAACATACTTTCTTCAGCTAATCTGTACAACACAAAAACACACAATTACATACAGTACATTCAACGCTTGTCTTTACCTGTGCAAATTAATATCATCTGGGTTAGTAAATTGATGGATTATTTTCGTTACTTAGGTGTCACACAAGAAACATCTCATGATGGGTAAAAGCAAAGAGCTCTGCCAAGACCTTCACAACCTTATTGTTGCAAAACATATTGATGGAATCAGATACAGACGCATTTCAAAACTTCTGAATCTTTCAGTAAGCACCATTGGGACCATTATCCGCAAGTGGAAGCAACATCACTCCGTCATCAACCGGCCACGCACAGGAGCTCCTCGCAAGATTTCTGACCAGGGAGTCAGAAGAATAGTCAGAAGAGTAGCCCAAGAGCCAAGGACCACTCGGAAAGAGCTCCAGAAACACTTAGAGGCAGCAGGTGCCATCGTCACAGAGAAAACAATAGGCAATGCACTCCACTGCTCATGCTCACCTCACAAGACTCCATTACTAAAGAAAAGGCATGTCGAAGCTCATTTAAAGTTTGCTACAACTCATTTGGACAAGCCTATGAAATACTGGGAAAGTGTAGTCTGGTCAGACGAGAGCAAAATTGAACTTTTTGTCTGTCATACTACACACCATGTTTGGAGAAGAAATGGCACTGCACATCACCCTAAAAACACTACACCAACAGTGAAGTTTGGAGGTGGAAGCATCATGGTGTGGGGCTGTTTTTCATCACATGGTACTGGCAGACTTCATATAATTGAAGGAACGATGAATGGAGCCCTTTACCGGGAGATTCTTGAGAAGAATCTGCTGCCATCCACCAGGATGGTGATGATGAGACGTGAGTGGAGCTTCCAGCAGGAGAACCATACAAAGCATACAGCAAAGGAAACTCTCAATTGGTTTCAAAGAAAAAAAATCAAGGTGTTAGAATGACCCAGTCAATCACCTGACTCAAATCCAATTGAACAAGATTTAAAGACAATATGTTTAGAAGAACGGGCCAAAATCACACCTGAATACTGTGGCCCATTAATTTCTTCATACAGGAAGCGTGTTGAACCGTCATTACAAACAAAGGCTTCTCCACTAAATATTAAATACATTTCAGTCAGCGTGTTCAACACTTTTTTCCTGTGTCATTCCTCTTTATTACACATAACTTTATTTATGGACTTTAATGTTGTGAATTCTTTATATTTCCAGATTTCTTGAGTTAATACTGATGTCTGGTGAAAATTTCATGTGAATAGCCTCATTGGAAATATATTTACTGAAAAAAAATGTTGAAACGTTCAGTACTTACTTCCCCCGCTGTAATTCGTACGTAATGTGCAAAAAACCCGAACACCTTGTGTGTTCTCCCCTGCAGAATTTAGAGACGTCCTTTAGAGCAGTCTGTTGTACTGTTGAACATTGTTGAACATTTTAGGACCTTGGTGAAAAGAACTCTTTTCAACTCCTCTGCTTTTGTCATGTCGGTCTGGTAACCTGGGTCATGGCACGTATGTGAGGAACACTTGACTTGTGTCTGCGCCAGTTTTCCAGAAGTTGTGTACACCATAATGGCGTTCATCACATTTAATTCAGTGATGAAGTGACACTTGTCTTGAATATGGACCTCGTGTGGACTTCCTTATCGTCCTTGTAGCCTTTAATGTTTAAGGACCCACAATACTGCTGTATATGTACGTAATGTTCATAATACGAGTGCGTTACTTAATATATCCGAAAAGCTCGTCTTCTGCAACTTTGTTCCCGAAAGTGCAAGAAAACATCCACAGCCTAATTATCCTCAAACTTCAGTGTGGAGCATTTCTCCTTCTTATTTATTATCTCCAATGTCCCAAGCGAGTACAAGAAACGGAATAAAAGCAGACTTTTCCTCCTCTGACTCTTCCATCACAGGATACAGTATTAGCTAGTGACTCATTTCCTCTAGCACAGCCTCATACATCCTCGAACTTTAAAGCAGACCACCTCTGGGTTTAGTTACAAGCTTTGCACTGATCTACGACTTGTGGATTCAGCTTTAACGATGTCTCGTTCGTTTGCGTTCACGCGTTATTCGCTCAGAACCATTAGGTCCAAGGAATCAAGTGCATGGGCGAGCAGGAAGTGAGGAAATTAGTTCTTAATCGACGAGTCCAATGAGGCTGGGATGAGTCGTGCTTCTCGAAAAACTTAACGGCGTAACCGACGTCATTATACGCTAGAAAGTGTGTTTAAATTGATGAGTCACACAACGACAATTATTGAGCTAAGACTCAAAATGCTTGATGTAAGAACATTACTGTTGTATCCTTATTATATCTCATAATCTTGACAGAAGTATCATCCTAATATAGAGAATATTGTCTGTATCTTTCTAATATGCTCAATAGTGTGTCTATTTGTCGCTAATATGTTCAATAGTTTGTCTATTTGTCGCTAATATGCTCAATATTGTGTCTGTTTGTCGTTAATATGCTCAATAGTGTGTCTTTTTTGTCTCTAATATGCTCAATAGTGCGTCTATTTGTCGCTAATATGCTCTATAGTGTGTCTATTTGTCGCTAATATGCTCAATAGTGTGTCTGTTTGTCGCTAATATGCTCAATAGTATGTCTATCTGTCGCTAATATGCTCTATAGTGTGTCTATTTGTCGCTAATATGCTCAATAATATGTCTATTTGTCGCTAATATGCTCAATAGTGTGTCTATCTGTCGCTAATATGCTCAATAGTGTGTCTATCTGTCGCTAATATGCTCAATAGTGTGTCTATTTGTCGCTAATATGCTCAATAGTGTGTCTATTTGTCGCTAATATGCACAGTAGTGTGTCTATTTGTCGCTAATATGCTCAATAGTGTGTCTATTTGTCGCTAATATGCTCAATAGTATGTCTATAACATGTTAATATGTATAATAGAAGTTATGAATGGCTGTATCATGCTAATACAGACAATATTTTGTCTATGTCTTGCTAATATGGACACTAGTGTGTCTGTATCAGACAATATTATGTCTTTAACATGCTAAAATGAATAAGAGAAGTTATGAATGGCTGTAGCATGCTCATACATTAGCGACAATGGTGTTCTCAAGGATGTTCAGTTTGGGATTGTATTTTATAACCAAATTCCGTCTGATCCTTTTTCCAGAACTCTGTATTAGACTTGTTTTGATTGGTCTTTGGGCTGGATGGTCATGATCGCTGCATGATGACAAACCGGTAAAGGCGATCTAGCTTTCTAGCACTGTAACGACACTCAGTCGATCTTATTAGCGCCGTATTGATGCGCTATTAGCCATATTAGCCCCTTGCGTGATCTTCTCCAGATCTGTTCATTAGGCCAATACGTGTTAACGCGTCAACTTCGTTTTCAATAATTCCTCCCTCAAATCCGCTTTGGTATTCTGCCCAGCTCGTAGCGTTTCCTCGCCGATGGCTCTGATCTCAGAAACGGCTAATGAACCGATGCGGCGAAAGGTCAAACTTATTAAAAGACGAAGCTGCAGCTCCAATTCGCAGAAGAGCTCCAGGATCACGGGGCTTGTTTTACGCCAGACGCCAGTCACGCCGTGAATCGATCACGCGTTTCTGAATTTATCGCTCACCTTTTTAGCGAGCACACTAATTCTCACGCTATTCGTCACTTTGTCCGATTAAGGCGAACGTGATCTTTCCGAAGTGGATGCTTTGACAGAAATATTAGTGTCTGCACAAAATAAATGCTACCAGACTAACACAAACTAGCATAATAATCACATTCAATGTTCTTTCTGTCTGAAACCCCGAGACAGGAAATAAACTTCCATCCTCATCTCGTTTTGTTCCTTAACAAATCTGAGGACATTAACAAGATTTGTAGAGATGCACTGAAAGTGTCGATCCCTACGCCGTATGGACAAAATGTAGCTTTAGCGTAGCATTAGTCTCCTCGGGTATATTATTAACCGCTTGATGTGAGAGATGGAGTGTGAGATTGATTGATAGGGGAAGTGTTAGCATGAGGGGATGAGTGAAGAGCTGAGACGGAGGGAGGGAGAAACAGAATGGAGCTGTTACGGAGAGAATGCAGGCGCAGTCAATGTAAGCTAGTCAATCAGTGTCGAAGGAAATAGCACTTCTAAAGAACTATTCATCTGTGTGTGTGTGTGTGTGTGTGTGTGTGTGTGTGTGTGTGTGCATGTGTGCGACTGAGTTGATTGTTCACTCATTCGCTTTCCTTGTCTTCTTCGCTCCTGCTGCTCTACATACACTCGTACTTACTGAGACGCTGTGGGATACGTAAGCTATAATTTTACCCGGGCCGCGTCCCAAACCGCACTCGTATTTCGGGAAGGCTGCTATTTCAGAGTTACGTAGAGGACTCATGAAATCCCACAAAGTACCGCTATGGGATTAACACAAGAATTGCGCTCCGGGATTTGAAGACGTTGAAACGTTGCATGGCCCATAAAGTGAACTCTGTGAAAGCGGTTTGAGACACGTCCATGGTGGACTTGTGGAACTACAGGGTGTGTGATTTGGAACGCTTCTACAGTAGACCAAGCGTGGTGAAAATTTGTGATTGTGTTTCTGTGCCCTATGTAGAGGACAGGGGGTGTGATTTGAGACACTTCCACGGTGGACTGAGATGTTTGTGGCCTACGGTGTGTAGTGTGCAGGGTGTGTGATTTGGGACATTCCCGCAGTGGACTGATGTTGGACGTGTGTGTTGAGATGCATTTATGTAGCCTTTATAGTGAATAGGAATTTCAGTTTGGGCCACGCCCACAGTGGACTGACATTTCTGATCCTGTTAATGTGGCCTACATCGTATAGTGGAAAGGCTGTGTGATTTGGGACACTTCCACAATGGAGTGATGCTGGTTTGACATTTGATTTTTTTTTGGTAATGGTGTTTATGTGGCGTGTAAAGTGAGTAAAGCAAGTGATTTGGGACACTTCCACAGCTGACAGACATTTGTGTTGCCAGTAAAGTGGACAGCCTTATATATTGTAAAGGATGTGTGATTTGGGACACTTCCACTGTGGACTGAGGTGTTTGTGTTGCCATTAACGTGGCCTACAGTATGTAGTGAATAGGACGTGTGAGTTGAGAAACATCCACAGTGGACTGATGACGGTGTCCATGTTGCCTATATACTGAATAGGACGTGTGATTTGGGACACGTCCACAGTGGAGGACTGATGACGGTGTCCATGTTGCCTATATACTGAATAGGACATGTGATTTGGGACACGTCCACAGTGGATTGATTATGGTGTCCATGTTGCCTATATACTAAATAGGACATGTGATTTGGGACACGTCCACAGTGGAGGACTGATGACGGTGTCCATGTTGCCTATATACTGAATAGGACATGTGATTTGGGACACGTCCACAGTGGAGGACTGATGACGGTGTCCATGTTGCCTATCTACTGAATAGGATGTGTGATTTGGGACACGTCCCCAGTGGAGGACTGATGACGGTGTCCATGTTGCCTATATACTGAATAGGACGTGTGATTTGGGACACGTCCACAGTGGACTAAGAGGATTGTAATGATGTTTTAAGTGAAATGAACAAACCTTGTTTTGAACCAGATCACTGATCTTATTCCTTTAGTCACTAGATTAGCATGCTAGCTAGTGCTCTTGATCCTCCAGTGTAGGGAATAGGGTTTAGGGTTGTTTCGAGGAAAAACCGATTAAGAGAAAAGGAAACTTGAGTGATAATTGAGTGAGTTGTCTGTGCTAATTAGTGTCTCATACTAGCATGCTAAGAAGTTATCTGTTTTTATCTTCCTGTCTTTTGTAATTTCCTCTTGTCCTTTTTCTTCTACACAGTTGTTTTCTCTGACACAACACACACACACACAGCTTTTAGAGACACACACACTTACATTCCATTATTCTTTGCTAATTATTTGCATAAAAACTTTGACACAAACACTTTTGACTCTCTCTCTCTCTCTCTCTCTCTCTGTCTGTCTCTCTCTCACACACATACACACACACACACACACACACACACACACACACACACACACACACAAGGCAGCAGCAGTGTGTCTCGTCTTTTTGTTTATTCATTAAGTGGAATTGTCATCATACTGTTTCCAGTGACCTGATTAGCATTTCTCAGCATTTGTCTGACGTCGTTAGCATAAAGCAGGCTGCCTCTCAGGGTTTTGCATCGTTTCAGTCGCGTGTCCTCATGCGGCTTACCGTATTACCGTAGTTAATACTATAAAACGTTTTATATATATATATATATATATATATATATATATATATATATATATATATATATATATATATAATGTGTGTGTGTGTGTATATACACACACACACAGTATCTCACAAAAGTGAGTACACCCCTCACATTTTTATAAATATTTGATTATATCTTTTCATGTGACAACACTGAAGAAATGACACTTTGCTACAATGTAAAGTAGTGAGTGTACAGCTTGTGTAACATTGTAAATTTGCTGTCCCCTCAAAATAACTCAACACACAGCCATTAATGTCTAAACCGCTGGCTACAAAAGTGAGTACACCCCTAAGTGAAAATGTCCAAATTGGGCCCAAAGTGTCAATATTTTGTGTGGCCACCATTATTTTCCAGCACTGCCTTAACCCTCTTGGGCATGGAGTTCACCAGAGCTTCACAGGTTGCCACTGAAGTCCTCTTCCACTCCTCCATGACGCCATCACGGAGCTGGTGGATGTTAAGAGACCTTGTGCTCCTCCACCTTCCGTTTGAGGATGCCCCACAGATGCTCAATAGGGTTTAGGTCTGGAGACATGCTTGGCCAGTCCATCACCTTCACCCTCAGCTTCTTTAGCAAGGCAGTGGTCGTCTTGGAGGTGTGTTTGGGGTCATTATCATGCTGGAATACTGCCCTGCGGCCCAGTCTCCGAAGGGAGGGGATCATTCTCTGCTTCAGTATGTCACAGTACATGTTGGCATTCATGGTTCCCTCAGTGAACTGTAGCTCCCCAGTGCTGGCAGCACTCATGCAGCCCCAGACCATGACACTCCCACCACCATGCTTGACTGTAGGCAAGACACACCTGTCTTTGTGCTCCTCACCTGGTTGCCGAAACACACGCTTGACACCATCTGAACCAAATAAGTTTATCTTGGTTTCATCAGACCACAGGACATAGTTCCAGTAATGGCGGTGGTGGCTTGGCGGTTAAGGCTCTGGGATACTGGTCAGGGGTTCAAGCCCCAGCACTGCCAAGCTGCCACTGTTGGGCCCTTGAGCAAGGCCCTTAACCCTCTCTGATCCAGGGGCGCTGTATCATGGCCTACCCTTTGCTCTGACCCCAGCTTCCTAACATGCTGGGGTATGTGAAGAAAATAATTTCACTGTGCATGTGTGTATGTTATTAATAAAGACTCATCATTATCATTATTATGTCCTTAGTCTGCTTGTCTTCAGCAAACTGTTTGCGGGCTTTCTTGTGCATCATCTTTAGAAGAGGCTTCCTTCTGGGACGACAGCCATGCAGACCAATTTGATGCAGTGTGTGGCATATGGTCTGAGCACTGACAGGCTGACCCCCCACCCCTTCAACCTCTGCAGCAATGCTGGCAGCACTCATATGTCTATTTCCCAAAGAGAACCTCTGGATATGATGCTGAACACATACGCTCGACTTCTTTGGTCGACCATGGCGAGGCCTGTTCTGAGTGGAACCTGTCCTGTTGGTCTGAGCGGAACCCGCTGTATGGTCTTGGCCACCGTGCTGCAGCTCAGTGTCAGGGTCTTGAAAATCTTCTTATAGCCTAGTCCATCTTTATGTAGAGCAACAATTCTTTTTTTCAGATCCTCAGAGAGTTCTTTGCCATGAGGTGCCATGTTGAACTTCCAGTGGCCAGTATGAGGGAGTGTGAGAGCGATGACACCAAATTTAACACACCTGCTCCCCATTCACACCTGAGACCTTATAACACTAACAAGTCACATGACACCGGGGAGGGAAAATGGCTAATTAAGCCCAATTTGGACATTTTCACTTAGGGGTGTACTCACTTTGTAGCCAGCGGTTTAGAGATTAATGGCTGTGTGTTGAGTTATTTTGAGGGGACAGCAAATTTACACTGTTACACAAGCTGTACACTCACTACTTTACATTGTAGCAAAGTGTCATTTCTTCAGTGTTGTCACATGAAAAGATATAATCAAATATTTACAAAAATGTGAGGGATGTACTCACTTTTGTGAGATACTGTATATAGATATATATATATGTATATATATATATATATATATATATATATATATATATATATATATAACTTACTAGAAACCGTAAAAAATAAATAAATCTTGCTTCTATAGATCTCATTAGCATGAATCTGTCTTTATTAGCACAAACATATTTGCTCACACGTGCGTGAAGTTCCGATATAAGACGTCATTGTGGCAAATAAACGTTTAGTTTTGCTCGTTATCAGTTATTCATTCGTTATTGATATAATATTTCCTCATTGTCATGAAATCAGTAAGGGAACTGAACTACAGTTCCCAACAGCCACTGCTTCATTGTCACATGACCACCTGCACCTGATTAACGTTCCTGGTAATTAGCACTCTTGTATGTAGTCACAGTTTGCAATGCACTCTTTGTCTCATGTTATCGTCTCACTATACCTTTGTCTTTGCTGCCGTATTTTGTCTTTGCCACAGTGTTTTGTTTCATTGTTGTAGAGTGTTTCGTATGTTTGTTTGTTATTAAATGTTTAAGAATCTGCACTTTCTTCCGTCTGTATTTTGAATCGTGACACTCATGACCATTTCCCTTAGCTCATTAGCATACCTCTCCCCTAATTAGCATATGCCCACCCTCTTTCCCAAACCTTCTTGGACATAAAATGTCCTCTGTATTGGGAAAAGATGTTTTATATTTAAAAAATGGTTAATTAACACGGCTAATTAATGCTTATTAACAGTAATTTATGGAAGTATAATAGTGCCAAATGTCCTCAAGGCAAAATGGCATGTTGAATTACATAAATTCGAAGGGAATTACTTACAGTCACAAAACCAACTGGAAAGTGTTCCTGTAGGCGTCAGGTATGGTGCACACCTTTTAGATTTTTGATAAAAAGGAGTGCGTTATAGCTGACACCTAGATCAACACTTTACAGTGATTTTATGACCAAGTCATTCTCTTCAAATGCTACTGAAGTTAGAAACATGTATAGCAATATGTAACTTTAGAGACAGTCCCTTAATTTGCCCACATCTGAGAATACCGAACGTCCAACGTCAAGCCAACTTTATGCCAGTCCGCTAGGTTCATCTTCTCTTGTGGCTTGTCTGCACAATCCCACCACTAGGGGGCCAGCCCAGAGTAACATGTTACAATAGTATCAGCAACACATTGCGCTTCCTGTGAGACCCGGATGTGAAGACTTGAATTTTAAGACCTGAATTTTTGCAGCCTGAATTTGTGAAAAATAATGTGTTGAAATATTACCTGACGAACAATGAAGATGGTATTTTAACAGCTCAATATTTTGGAACCATATTTTAGGAAAGTGAATATGTGTGTATTGAATTTTGAATGCTGGAATTTTGTTTTCAATCAAAAACATACAAACCCAATGAACTGCAGAGGAAACTAATCCAAGCATTGTTATTGCTGTGGGTTTTTTTTTTTTTCAATTTGCGATATGTTTTTATTCAATTTATGTAATTCAACATGCCATTTTGCCTTGAGGACATTTGGCACTATTATACTTCCATAGTAATTACCTTGCTGTTTCTGGTGACATCGTTAGCATGAGCTTGTCGACTTGTTCCTCACAAGTAGCTTGAGTTAACTGATTATAAAACACGTAGCAGAATTAAGAGGTTTTTTTCCCTAGTACTAATTAATGCTGCTAATTAATGACAAATAAAGTGTTTACACGTAAAGAATGCATTTACCTTATTAGCGAGAACAAAAACAATGTTAAACAAATAATTAATACAAAGTAAATAATAGCAGCTAGATATAAAAGAGTGACAATAAACAACGACAACAAAAACGTTTTAATAAAGTTTAACAGTTTGAGTTTTGTAGCTTTACTTTAATTCAGTATTCTGCTGATGATACTGTATGTTATATAAAGGTTGGTTTATTACTGACATTATTTTTATCGTTATTTATACCACAGCGCTGTTGCATTCTCCATTCTGATTAGTCAGAAGGTGGCGTAGTCGTTCTGGCTACAACTCAAACCACAGGTTTATACGAACGTACTCTAATACGTTCTAATACGTTATCGTTTCTATAGTAACGACTTGCGCAGGTGCTTGTATGGTTGATTATTCTAGGACATGAAATTAGTGGTTAGCTATAGTTAAAAAATTATTATAATTTTTTTTTACTTGGGTAGAATTTCAACAGGAAGTAAAGCTTAGCTGTGTCACATTCGAACAAATACACAGAAATGCTGCTTAAAAGTAGGTCCTGCCTACTTAGGGACCCTACTCCTACTCCTTAATAATAACAACGCGTAGCTAGAAGTTCATCACTAATGTAGCATTTAGTTAGTTAACTAATAAAATTTAATACACACACACACACACACAAACACAAACCCCACATTCTCGCATTTTCCGTTCCTACGGTGTGAGAATGAGACCAACGGCTGGGAAATGATGTCATCCTCCAATCTGTCTCTCTCTCTCTCTATCGCTCTCTCTATATATATATCTCTCTCTCACTCTCTCTCTCTCTCTCTCTCTTTGTCTTTCACTCTCTGCTATGCCAACTCTCTGAATACCCAGAGGTCAGTGGCTGGGCGTCATGGCAACGAATAAAGTTCCCGTCCGGTCGAACTTCTTCAGGCGGCTGAGTGGCACCACACACACTCACATACACACACACGCACACGCACGCGCACGCGCACACAAACTTTCCCTGCCCTGCAGCGTCTCTAAGTGTGTGATGGAGTGTGTGTCAGTGTGTGATGTGATGGAACCTGACCTGCTTCCACACTGACACAGACAATGGAGTGAGAACTCCAGGAGACAGGACTCTCTCTCTATCTCTCTCTCGCTCTCTCTCTCTGTGTCTGTGTGTATGTGTGTGTGTGTATTTTCTAACCACACATGGTCTCTGAGTCACGATGGATGAAGGACAAGAATGAGAACAGAAAGGTTATGTTCTCTCTCTCTCTCTCTCTCTCTCTCTCTCTCTCTCTTTGTGTGTGTGTGTGTAAGATTAAAGTAATGATATGGCCTCGGAAAAAGACCTTAGAAATGTGTGTGTGTGTGTGTCTGCACTTTTGTGTGTGCACACTCATGCATGGAGATTCATTCATGTGTATGTATTTGTGTGTTGGGGTGGTGTGTGTGTGTGTGTGTGTGTGTATGTGTGTGTGTCTGTCTGTATGTGTGTGTTCAAGAGCGATAAGAACCATAAATAAGTAGTCCATCTGTATATGCCACACTACACACACACCCACACACACACCCAGACAAACAGACACATATTTGTCATAATGTAGTGTACTTATGAGGACCTTCCTTTGACATTATTAATAATGCAGCTAATTTCCCTAAACGTAACTTTAATTTCAGTGACCAATGCAAAAATATTTCGCCTCTTAGTTTAAAACAAAAAAATTGCAGATTTTCTAACCCCAGGTTTCCTACTGGGGACCATCCAAATGTCCCCACAAGATCAAAATGGTCAGATATTCCCATCATTGTGGGGTTCCCACAAAGATAATAAAAATATATTTTTTTACCCCCCCCCCGGTACAAATCACGACAGTCTGTTCTTCCCTCGTCTAGCCAAGGAACTGTGCAGTATACAACAATGTTTCAGTTCCAAGTTTCTAATCAAAACTCATCAGTGTAGAAAAAACCCGATAAAGAATCGTAGCCATTTCTCATCTGCACTGACCTACTTAATTTCATCAGCTAAAAACGTTTGCTTTTTAATACTTGATTAGATTTAAACATAGGAACTTTTTTGATTTTCACTTGAGGACATTTTTTGGCTGGATACTTCCACGTTTTAATTAACATTAGACACGTCGCATGAGAAAAATTACTACATTGTCTCCTTATAAAATTGCAGAAGCAAACCTGAGAGAACTGATGCAGTTTTAAAGGCTATGTGTGGGCATGCCAAATATCGATTTGGTTTATAGTTCATTACTGTTTACTGCTTTCAGTCAATAAATAGCTCCGTTCATTATTTTTGAAGGCGTCTTAGCTTTAGAGGATTTCTTTCTTGTACTAGTATTTAAGGACTAATATTGGTATTTAGGGACTAATTTATTTCTTCATCGACCCACTCATTACAGATTGTAACGAGACTCGAAATGATGCCTTTATTAAAGGCAGAATGTAAGTTACTATAAGTCCAGATTTGTTTTACATTTGATATTAGACAGTTTTAGTAACTGTTCTGCAAGTACCTAATTAAAATGATCCACATTGGGCTTTTCCAGTCACATCTGGATTTTTATCCAATAAAATAAAAAGTCACAGGCATTTCTCAGTTCACTTAATCGTAATCATTTCTTACATATCTTAACATATTTTCTAATTGTATAGTATAGCCATAGTCTTTAAAGTGGGGACCAGGGACCCCCAGGGGTCTATGAAGCCTAGCCACAGGGTCCATGATTTTATCATTTTTATTACAGTGATAGAAATCGCAACCCAACATTATAAAAGTTATTATGACTATAAATCATGTCAACTGAAATCTAATTTAATAGCACAAACCCGAGTTCCATGGAAATTTCAGAAAATGTATATGTCTGGCTCCAATAAATAGCTACATTTATTTTACACATAATACATGTTAATTTTTTGAGTAATTTATTTGCAAAATAAGTACATACTGAGGGGGTCTGTGGAATTTATTTTAAGATTTAAAGGTGGCCCTGTTGCAAGTTTCTTGATATTTAACCAGGGTTAATCCAGGGTTTTGTTTTGTTTTTTTTTTGCAATGTAATTATTGATAATAATATTGCTATGACTTCCCTGTGACAATTTTTTTTTCTTCCATTAAATTTCTATGTAAAAATGTATGTTGATGCATGCCTAAAAGATTGAACTAGATACCTACAGTAAAAAAAAACATGACAACGAAATGTGTCTTTGTGCATCGGCACCAAACAACTGAAGTAGCGTAACAGCTGGAATTTTTTTGTCATGTGGTTGATTTTCGGAAATTGAACAGCTACTGCGTTCCTGGGTTGCCACTGGGAATTTTGGGTATCTTGACAGCTTAATGCACCGAGCCTCTCACACCAAACAATGTTTAGTCCCCAAGGTTCTCTTGGGCCTCCTGTCTATTCAGGGCTCTTGGAATGGTTTTTACCTCCCGCTTTATAGCACCCCTGCCCAGAAACTACAGTTTTAAACGTCTGGAACAGATAATGTCCAACATTCCTGATCTCACAGGGAATTTTTTAGCAAAGACATTGAACAATGAATATTTAATATCTTTCTAAAAGATTTCACTGGACCATTTGGAATAATTGAAAAATAATATCCAAATGCGACGGTGTACAAACGCAATGCTTTTCTAGATAACGAAGTCCACAGGGATGAAAAAAACCTGCAAACAAACACATTTTACAGTTCAGTAAATATAATTATTTAGATTTGAAGCAAATTATCTATCTAATTTTATATATATATATATATATATATATATATATATATATATATATATATATATATATAAACAAAAAAGGCTCTAGCAGCAGATTTCCAGTGTGGTACAGTCTCTTTACAAAAAATGTTGATCACAAAAAAAAAGACAGTTTCTTCTATTACACTGGTTAAAGTGGAGGTCATGTGACAGCGGTAATGACATTACATTGATTGAACATCTACAAGAAGTTTAATCAAATAGTGTTCATTTGACACAAGTCACAGATTTCTCTCATGCAGTAGCTGCAGATTTGTTATAGAATAAAATATATCGAAATAGCAGTTGTAAATTGGGAAATTTTGTTTAATTTAGTAAATAAAGATCATATTAAGTTAGTTATAAACATAGTTTTGGCAAGTGGATATAAGAACTAAGCGAAGCTAGCTAACTAGGTAGTAACTTAGCAGCTTGATAACCTGTTGACTGTTTACAGAATTAACTCAGAAATGTTCAGGTATAGTATTTAGAATTTTTATATTCAATACTATTTCCATGCAAATTTTTCAATGTTTTAGTTTTCACACGTGATTTCTGACACAATTAATATATTTCCACATGTGAATTTGTTTTTACAGGTTCGTTTTTTAGATGTGATTTTTTCCCCACGTGATCACATATCGTTTACATAACATCACGTGTCTTTATAACATGAAGTCATAATTTCAGGTCATTCAATTATAATGTGCATTACAAATTACTCACCTAATGAAAAACTGTGGAATGTTTGCGATTTTTAAAAAAAAAAAATCCATAGGAGAGAATTTTTGGGCAGCACTCATGCTCTGAGATCAGTTCTGATCGGGTTTTTAACCCTCGGCGAACACAAACCCATAACTCAAGTGATGATTTCTAATTCGGTAATAAAATATTATATGATATACGCTGGGATAAGAAATGTAATGTGAGCGCACACCTCCTTCTTTGTTCTCTTCATCTTCGAATGACGTGATGGCTTCAGGCCGAGTTGATCTCAGAGAAGGAGAAAAAGAAGAAGGAGAGAAGGACTAATCGTGCTTTTCTGCAGCAGACGCAGTTTCTATTTCCTGAAGGAGTTTCTCCCGTGCGGTTTTGTGTTTTAATTGTTCACGGATCGAGATTCGGGGGCATGGAAACAAGAGCTGCAAGGAAGGAAAATTGATGTTTAAAAAAAAAAAAAAAACAATTCAAGACTCAGTTCATGTTCCAGACTTGGGCAGACATTATTTCATAAACCGGATAAACACTTTCACAGACGAGCTGCACGTAATGACTGTTTGAAAGACGAGTCAAACAGCTTACGGTGTTATGGCTAACGTTTCCAAATTACATTATGTAGCAGATTGATAGCATTTGCATAGGATTTTTTTGCCCCACAGCAAGAATATTAAATTACGTACATGCAAACAATATACGTGCTGTTTAAATAGCAGTGTTTCTGGAGTTCATAGCAATAATTCAACCATAGTTTGCTCTTGGAGTAAAGAAATTAACTCCACATTGCTACCTGGAAGGTAGAGTTGTCTAAACGATAAAATGTAAACATGGCGATTGGATGCTAGATCTAAAGCTAAGCTGCTATGCTAAAGCATATGTCCAACTGTACTTGTGTGTGTGTGTGGGTGTGTGTCGGTGGGCAGAAGGTGAGGACAGGGAATTACTCATGACTAGATGACTAGATGTTTGCCTCGGGGCATGCTGGTCTTGTTATAATGGTGATACAGGATCCAGCACGCACAAACACACATACACACGCTCCCATCTAGCAGTGGCACTCCAGTTCCCGAGTGTTTTAAAAGGTACAGTCAATAAGTCGGCAGCGATAACTCGAAGCCCCCTTTCCCTTAAGGTCCGTTCATGGTGAAATTAATTCTGCCGTATCGATCTCTCTTCTCTTGTATCGGATATCAACATCTCGATCTGACATGACTCAACAAAACTCTTAACTCTTATCTGAACAAGGAAACACTCACCCTCACTGAGCGGTAATAAAGGAGACCGACAGACAGAGACGAATGAGACAGAGGTACCCTTTAGGGATAGAAAAATGGTCAGGGTGCATTAAAGGGTAAATTGATGAGAAGGTAAAACCGGAGTACTGTTTAGTGCTCGGAGTAAAAGAGGGGCAAATGAGACTCGATAATGATTAAGGATAAAGAGTGGGGCAGGCAAGACAGGGACACGAAGAAGCCATGTGAAACACATGTTCTATCAGGGGTAAAAAGAACATTTGTAAGGGGCAGGATAGACAAGGAGTACAAATGTACAGTGCAGTGAGACTTAGGGTTAAAGAGAGAGGAATAAAATATACCACTTATGGGTAAAGTGGTACATTTCAGGGGTAAAAAGATGGACAGGGGTATTGATTAGGGATAAAGAGACTGGTGAGCTTGGGTGTCATTTAAAAGGTGAAGGAGGGGCAACTGAGAAATGGGGTAAAAAGCTGGCCAAGTGGTTAGCACATTTGCCTCATACCTCTGGGCTTCGGGGTTTGAATCCCACCTCAGCCCTGTGTGCACAGAGTTTGCGTGTTCTCCCCGTGCTTCAGGGGTTTCCTCCAGGTACTCTAGTATCCTTCTTCAGTCCAAAGACATGCGTTGTAGGCTGATTGGTGTTTCCAAATTGTCCGTAGTGTGTGTGATATGCCATCCAGTTCCCTGGGATAGGCTCCAGGCTCCCTGTGTAGGATAAGTGGTGTGGGAAATGGATGGATGTAAGTGATGTTTGTAAGTGATGTTTGTAAGTGATATTTGTACTTATTATGGGGTAAATGTGGTAAAAAGTGGGGACTCAAGAGCACCAGTGTTGTTCTCAATGAAACGATCTTTGGAATAATGAGAATGGAGACATGGGTCCTCCTGAAAACATAGGCAAGTAAGACTTGTGTGGTGATTAAGGCTACTGAGTGGGGAAGATGAGACAGAGATACTGTTTAGGGACAAAAAGAAGGGTGAGTGTCAAGTGGCTACTATTCAAATACAAAAAAGGGGGCAGGTGATATTGGTGCCATTTTTTTGGGCAACATTGGGCAGGAGAGATGGGATAGAAAAGAGGGACTGGTGTAGGAGGGCTACTGTTTAGTGATCTAAATTATGCAGGTCAGTTTCAGATGGTGTTTATGGGTAAAAAGGGGCAGATGAGGTGGTATAACATTTAGCAGTAAAAAGAAGGGCAGATGAGCCAGGAGTACTGTAACAGTTGAAGAGGGGCAGGTAAGGCTTTCCTTTACTTTTCTGAGAGGGAAGCTGAGACTTGAGTTTTGTTTAGTGGATATGAAAAAGGGACTGGTGTCATAGGGGTACTGTTTAGTGGTGTGTAAATAAGGTAGGTGATACTGTAGATACTGTTTATAGGTATAAAAAAAAAAAGCAGATGAGTCAAGGGTATTGTGGAATAGTTAAAGAGGGACAGGTGTGAAAAGGGTACTATTTAGGAATAATAAGATGGGGAACATGGGACTCAGGTAGTGTATAGGGGTAAAGCAAGGGGCTGGTGTAACAGGGATAATATATAACTGTTTAAACCGGGCAGATATTGTAGACCTGGATAGTCTATATGATTAAACAGGGGCAGATGAGGTGGGTACTATCCATCCATCCATCCATCCATCCATGTTCCACACCGCTTATCCTACACAGGGTTGCGGGGTGTCTGGAGCCTATCCCAGGGCACAAGACAGGCCGCCCTGGACAGGGTGCCAACCCATCGCAGGGCACAATCACACATACTATGGACAATTCGGAAATGCCACTCATCTTACAGTGCATATTTTTGGACTGGGGAAGGAAAGCGGAGTACCCGGATGAAACCCCTGATGCACGGGGAGAACATGCAAACTCAGGGCGGAGGCAGGGTTCCCCAGCCTTGGAGGTGTGAAGCAAACATGATAACCACTAATCCCTCCTGCCCCCCCCCCCCCCCCCCCAAAGTGGGTACTATTTAGCACTTAAATGAGGGGCAGATGAGATAGGGGTATTGTAACGTGGGACCCACCCCTGATGTACTGATGTGACGGGGGTACTACAGTGGTGTAAATGTGAAAGGTGAGGCCCACAAACTGTTTGTGAGTAAAAAGGGACACGTGAGGTGAGGTACAATGTAGCAAAACCGAAAAACGTAGGGTGCTGTTTTGGAATAATATGATGGGGAAGGTTTGGGTAATATTTAGCTGATAAACAAGGGACTGGTGTAGCAGGGGTACTGTATAGCAGTATAAACAGGGCAGATAATGAAAACCTGGATTGTGTTTGAGGGTAAAACGTGGCAGATGAGGTGGTGTACCATTTACCAGTAAAAAAGCGGGGAATTAAAACATGAATCATTTACAAAAAAAAAGGGACAGGTGTAATAGGGTGTTGTTTTGGTATAATATGAATGGGAAGATGAACCTCAGGTAGTATTAAGTGGTTTAAAAAAAAAGGACAAGTGAAACAGTGGTACTGTTTAGTGGTAAAAATTTGGGCGAAAGTGACACAGATAGTGTTTATGGGTAGAAAGGGGCAGATCAGGTGGGTCTCATTTGTCATTATAAAGAAGGGCAGTCAAACAAGAATATCATTTACCAAATAGTGGCAGGTGAGATGGGGTGCTGTTTCGGAATAATAAGATGGGGAACGTGAAACTCAGGTAGTGTTTAGTGGTTAAAATAAAGAGCGACAGGTGTGACAGGGGTACTGTTTAATGGTTAAAATATGGACAAGCAAAACTCCGATTAGTCTTTATGGGTAGAAAGGGGCAGGTCAAGTTGATACCATTTACTGTATGAGTAGAAAACTGGGCAGATGAGACACGGGGGTATTGTAACAGTTAAAGAGGGGTAGGTATGACTGGGCACCATTTATATATAAAAGACGGCAAAGCTGGGATTCAGGTAGTGTGTGACTTGAGGCAGGTGGGACTTGGGTACTCTTAAGGGTGAAAAGCTTGGAGAATGAGGACCTCTTGATGGGTCTCTCGCATTCCCACTTTCTCCCTCTGTACTGGTGTAAATAATCTCATGTACCTCTCGGCATATTGTTTATTAACTTGAAGAAGCAAGTCTTTATTGATATAAATAACACTGATTCAGGACTGCATTGTGTCGTTACATCGCTTTAGCATAGGTTATCGAGAAGGCTTTATTTGTGCGTGTGTTGTAAATCTTCTGTGGCTCCTCTTCGTTCGTGATGAGCTCCATTAACCTTTTGAAGTTTGTGTGTTTCTTCATGATACTCACACAAGGTGGCACTGCACAACGGGTGTTTCTGACACCCGCTTCACAGACATTTTGTGAACTGGCTAACAGAGATTAATACATAATATCTATAAGCACCAGCACTCACTACAGCAACTGATATGTAATATTTTTGGTCTAACATGTTCTACACATTCTATAGAAATTTAAGTTATTTGCCGATTTGGCCACTGCAACAAATAGCCTACTTCTTTAACGCTAAATCCTTAAAGTTCTCATTTTAAGCAATATACTTTTTTTTTTTTTTTAAATGAGTAATGATTTGAATTAATTAAAAGTCATAGCAATAGCATTCACATACCTATGGGAAGACCCCGATAATTTTGGGAGGGGTTCCTGCAAATTGATGAAGTGCCGCCTATGAATAGTCTTTTTTTTTTGTGGTCAATATGATAATACAACAACTAAATAATGGGGCACTTAGTTATTTGAATAAAAGGTCAAGTATACTTATATATGCCAGGTGCAAAGTAAATACAATGGACCATCAATCAGTGGATTATCATTTGCATACTTGCAGGAAGAGACGACGATACAAGTAATGCTATTTAGTGTAGAAAGTGTAGTCTCGTGTAGGAGCACTTGGAATATATGCTTGCATTTCAGTGTCGCCAAAAAAATAGCCACAACATCATAAATGAGTCATGAAGTTCTTGTCTGCTATTCATTCATTAAAGTTACATGCAATTTTATATATTTACAGCTTCTTCTTCATCTGCAAGACGGTTTTGTGCTTGAGCCCCATCAAGTCCTCTTTTTATGTAACTTCAGTGACTCCGGGCACATGCACAAAAGCGTGAATCTCATTGGTCGGACAGTTTTTGACGCTTTGACGCCACATGTTTTACGTGTGGGTGTGAACACTCCCATTGACAGTCACTAGGGCATTAAAAGGACCTGGTGTGAACGGGCCTTAAGAGTAGGAGGACAGGAAGGTCAGTATAAAACTAGAAGCTGAAAGAAGCTAAAGGTTTGTTCTCTGTGAGAGAGAGAGAGAGAGAGCGAGAGAGAGAGAGAGAGAGTGAGTGTGTGTCCGGAGCATCAAGCTGCTCAATGCAAGTGTGTAATACTTTCCTTGCCATCTCCTTCTCTGTCTTTCAGTCACACGTACACCCACACACACTGAAGAAAGTAAGTACTGTGTTTGTAGGGACCTGAGGAAAGAGAGAGACAGACTGACAGACAAACAGAAATGATAGATGTATAGCATGTATAGCCTATTATGACATCATCAGACATTCCATTCGTAGTACTGACTGAATAATGAATAGCGAGAGGTTATCAGTACGAGTAATAAGCAAGTAAACAAAAAAACAAGTAAACAAATAAATGCTCATGAGTCACACAGACACGCATCACCGAGTCATTTAAATCTGGGCACGGGATTCGGAACAGATTTCATTTCCTTGAGTACAATATCAGATCGTCTCAGTAGCCACACGCACTCAAAACACACACACACACACACACAAAACACACTTGTGAGGCCCAACATTATGGGGACCTCAGCCCTTAGGACATTTGTAGGTGTGTTTCTGCTTCTGGTCAAGTTAGAATCCAGATGTTCCTGTGTAATTATATTTTTAGAAACAGCTGTGTTTGGTGTGTGTGTGTGTGTGTGTGTGTGTGTGTGTGTTTGGGGATGGGGGATGGGGGTGGGTCAGAGCTAATTATTTGTTCAGGTTTAAACAGGAATTTAAATTCCTGCTTCTACATTTATGCCAATTCAGCACAGAAGAGACAGTGTGTGTGGGTGTGAGTGTGTGGGTGTGTGGGTGTGTGGGTGATTTCCTCTTCAGCTGGCTGTGGACCAATTTAACAAGTAGCATCTCAAGCACAATAAAGAGTGCATGATCAATATGCCTATATTGGCTGTGTGTGTGTGTGTGTGTGTGTGTGTGTGTGTGTGTGTGTGAGAGAGAGAGAGAGAGCACGAGCGCGCAACAGCTTTGGCAGCAAATGGAGAGTGACATTGATTTCCCAGCATGCATTATTCACACATGCAGTACAGTGTCCAAATTCACAGAGAAGCTTCTTCATTATTAACTGGCAGGAATTTTTCTAGAGTCGTCATGGAAACTGTTACTACATCACAGAGCGGAGATTTCGCGAGATGTAACGTTGTGATGTCACAATGTGAAATCAGCATCCGTTCTACTTTCACATGCAATCAGGCCCTGCTTAGTGCAAACGCTAACAGAACCTGTCTGATGTGGGATGAGTGAATGTCAGGAAAGGCAGAGAGAGAAAGAAAGAAAGAAAGAAGGAAACTGAGAGAAAGAAAGAAAGAAAGAAAGAAAAGAAGAGAGAGAAAGAAAGAGAAACAGAAAGAAAGAAACAGAGAGAAAGAAAAGAAAAAGAGAGGGAGAAAGAAAGAAAGGAAAGAGAGAGAGCGAAAGAGAGAAAGAAAGGAAAAAGAAAGGAAGAGAGAAAGAAAATTGCTGGCATGAGAAAGAAAGAAAGGAAGGAACAGTAACACAGTTAAGACCTGTAATCATAACAGACTGTCCAGTGTGTGTGTGTGTGTGTGTGTGTGTGTGTGTGTGTGTGTTTTCATACAGAGAATACAGTCAGTGTGTGAGTGTGTGTCAGTAGGACTGGATTGGTTGTCTGGCTGACATTTGAAATCTGCTGTTTCTTTATCCTTTACCACAATCACACACACACACACACACACACACACACACACTTCGCACTGACAGGTCAAGAGTGCAGCTGTAACCTAATTAGCAATAAATCTGTGGTGCTGACAATCTGAAATGGCAACACCACACTAAATCAGCACTCACTCACACACACACACACACACACACACACACACGTCAGGGACATGTCTACATGCAGGTATTGCATTCTCATGTCTGTCTCCGAGGCATGTCCTTGTGTGTGTGTGTGTGTGTGTGTGTGTGTGTGTGTGTGTGTAGGGAAGTGTCCTTTACATAACAAAAGGCTACACACACACACACACACACACACACGCACACACACACACACACACAAACACAGTATACTGCAGATCAGACCTTACTGACCTATCGTGTAAAGCAGCTGGCTGTCAATGGCAACCGCATCTCAATGACCCAGAGGCTATTCAGATGCTAATGCTAACACACACACACACACACACACACACACACACACACACACACTAGGATAACATGCACACACTCATATTCATAAATGTGTTGTCTCTCTATCTCTGAAAACCACACACACACACACACACACACGAGTGGGTCAGGCTCCCAGATGATAAGGTGCTTTTGTGACTCTGGAGAGGATGAGATAAAAAGAGAGATGAAGCGAGTCATATGTAACACACACACACACACACACACACACACACACGCGCAGAAACTGTGGTGAATACAGGTCATAATTATGTTTCCAGTTTTACATCGGCAAACATATGGAGGGTTGCTCCAAAGAATAACCACACACACACACACACACACAATTTGACTGTATTCTCTGTATGAAAACACACACAGACACGCACTCTGTTTTCATACAGAGAATACAGTCAAAGTGTGTGTGTGTGTGTGTGTGTGTGTCTACACATGTTAAAGCGATCATGTTTGAGTCAGTACAGCTGCTCCTGTCCGGTGTGTAAGTGAGAAAGGAGACTCTGTGTGTCTGTGTGTTTGTGTGTGTGTGTGTGTGTGTGTGTGTGTGTGTGTGTGTGTGTGTGTGTGTGTGTGTATGTAAGAGAGAGGGAGAGAGAACACAAGAGAACCATGTCTGTTTCCATCATTTATTTAACCACTCCATCAGTCCATAAAGACACACACACACACACACACACACACACACACACACACACACAGAGCCGTGACATTTCTGGAGATGTGTGTGTTACGGGATGTCACTCTCACTCTTACAGACTGACCCAAGCATGACCATGTGACTCTGTCCCTGTCCAACCCTAGTGCACTTCACCAAGTGCCCTTGATTTTATAGCATTGGTACGAGAGCGAAAACATCACAATAATGATGAATAAATTATCGATCACACTGCTCACTGTCACACACTTTTAGTGCTGTTAATATCAGTGTGTGACAGTGAGCATTAATAACTGTGTGTGTGTGTGTGTGTGTGTGTGTGTGTGATAGAGAATATATGAATATAAATGGACTCATTTGTGTAAAAGAAAATGGATGAATATGAACGAGGAATGATAAAGCTGTTGCCTGCCTACTGTGTGTGTGTGTGTGTGTGTGTGTGTGTGTGTGTGTGTGTGTGTGAGGTCAAGGTTGTCTCATATTTGTAATTTTAGCTCATTCTGTTTGGGCAGGTGGGAATCGTTTACCTGTGTGTGTGTGTGTGTGTGTGTGTGTGTAGGTGTACTGTTACACACCCCATCCCCGCTAAAGCGATTTACCAGCCTCGTCCCCGCAAGACATAGAGTGTGTGTGTGTGAAATGTAGGTACTTTCTGGACAAAAATGTTCTCCGTCTTTCTTTTGTTCTCAAACTATATATCTCTTTTCCTGTTTCTCTCCATCTGTCGCTTTTTTCTTCTATTTCTCTATTTCTCTTTTTTTCTTTAATGCCTCATTTCTTTCTGTCTCTGTCTTTCTCTTTTCCCTTCCTTTCTTTCTCTCGTGTTTCCTTTCTTTCCCTTTCTCTCTTCTTCTTTCTTTTCGCCTTTCTTTTTCCTTTCCTTGTTTCTTTTTCTCTTTTATTTGCTGTCTCTCTTTTCCTTTCTCCGTCTCTGTTGTTCTCTTTTCTATCTCCCGTGTCTTCCTCCGTCCGTCTTTCTCTCATCCGTCCTTTCTTGATATGTTGCTCTTTCGTCTCTCTTTCTTGCTCCGTCTCGCTCTTAATTTCCTTCGCCGTCTCTTCCCTTCATTCTCTTCTTTGTCCTCTTCCTTTCTTCTTCTCTTTCTTTTTGGATTTTTCTTCCTTCCTTGCTTTCTTGTTCCGTCTTTCTTTCTCTGTCCAACATCTTCTCGTTTTCGTCTGTCTTTCTGCCTCCATCTATTTGTCTTTTAAATCTCATTTCCTTCTTTCCCTTGCTGTCTTTCTCTTCCTGTCTTTTCTACTTCTTCTATTTCTTCTCCGTCTCATTTTCTCTTTTTCATTTTTCTCTCTCTCTTCCTTTCTCTATTGTTCTCTTCTCTCTCTCTCTCTCTCTCGTATCTTTCTCCATCTGTCTTTTTCTTTTGCTTCCTTTCTGATAGCTTTCTCTTTTTTGTCTTCTCCATCTCCTTTTTATCTCTCTTCATTTTTCACCCTTTCTCCCTCATTCCTTCATTCTCTTCTTCAACCTCCTTTTCTCTTTCCTTTCTGTCTCTATCTTTCTTTCCCCTTTTCTTTCTTTCCCTTTCCTCCTCTGTCCTTTTTTCCTCGTCTTGATCTCTTCCGTTCTTTTTCGATATCTCTTATTGTCTTCTGCCTCCTTCTTCCTTTCCTGTTCAGTCTTCCTTTGCCTTTTTCACCTCTCATTTCTTTCTCTGTCCGACTTTCCGCCCCCTTTTCAACTCTTCCCTTCTTTCTCCGTCTCTCTGTCTTGCTCCGTCTTTCTGTAACTCTCTCTCAGCCTGTTTTATCTCTTTATCTTCTCTCTTTCCTTCTGTCTGTCTCTCTGTCTGTTTTTCTGCGTAAGTACGGCCAGACGTGTGAGTAAAGATTGGAACAGCAGCTGGACATTCACTCACACACTCACACACTCACATACACACACACACACTAATTGAAGTTGCAGACGTGTCTGTGTATAATGAGGTGGATGATTGAGAGATTTAACTGGAGCTCCAGGTTATTTGGGTGAGAGGGTGTGTGTGTGTGTGTGTGTGTGTGTGTGTGTTATTCTTTACTGTAACTGATACTCTGACCACAGCAGCGCTCTCTTCATCATTCTTGATGAACTTACCAGATTCACTCCACTCTGTGTGTGTGTGCATGTATGATTACACATATGGAACCTATCCAGCTTGCGTGTGTGTGTGTGCGTGTGTGTATGTGTATGTGTGTGTGTGTGGGCGCATAGTGTTACTCGGTGTCAAAAGGCTACACAAATGCCTGCAATTCCATTTTTATGTTGTCAAATTACGACTGTGTTCTACAAACTGTTCACTCCTCCCCGTATTTACAGGAACAGTGGCCGGTTCAGCTTGTGTACAGGTCGCTATCAACTCGCTAACTAACTTTTGCGAATGTTAGCGATACTTACCGCTGAGTAACGTGCCACTACGTAGCTAGCTAACTAACCTTTGGGAATGTTAGCGATACTTACCTCTGACTAACGAGCCACTACACGGCTAGCTAACTAACCTTTGCGAATGTTAGCGATATTTAGCGCTGAGTAATGCCCCACTATGCAGCTAGCTAGCTAACACAGCTACTAGGCTGCGTTTTGTGTTTACAAAAACTGAAAACCATTTATAAAAGCGTGGCATCGAGCCTCGTCATCCTTCACTTCAAACAAAAGCATGTTGTATAATTTGGTTCTAAAATGAATCCATTTTGCGATTTGCCCACACGGTAACGTTTAATAACAATCACAACTTCTGAGCAGAAGCAGAAGCCTTCCATTCACAGCTAATTACATTATCCCTAGTGATGTAAACCGTGTGTGTGTGTGTGTGTGTTTGTGTGAGTGTGTGTGTGTGTGAGTGTGAGTGTGTAGTTTTGCACTAGTGAACATTGCACCAGTGAGGAAAAAGTCTAATAATCTGTGATGGATAGTAGAGGTGTAACACAGTGCCACTATGTTTGTCTGTATCTGTATCTTGGACCCGAGTCCGATCTCCAGGTCTTTTCTGTATTTACTTGGACTTGGGCGTCGGTCTCATTAGATATGGTCCAGGATGTTCGGATAATCACTGACGCAATGCGCTCATGAGGCCAACTAGTTGAAGTAATGGCTGGGCCTAGGAAATGACTTGATGCTTTCCTGTTTTGATCCTGACTCAGTCTCGCTTTCATTTGGATTCAATGTTGACTCGGTCTCAACCCCCTTAAGATTAGCTCTCGACTCGATCTCAGCTAGTCCCGGTCTTGGACTTGAAAAGGTGATCGGGCATTCTCTGTCACTTGCCCCAGGCTTTGGACCTCACTGCCTGTTACCTTTCATTTGGACTCGACCTTGACTCGATATCGCTTTCACTTTGACTCGACCCTGACTCGGTCTCGCTTTCATTTGGACTCGACCCTGACTCGATATCGCTTTCACTTTGACTCGAACCTGACTCGGTCTCGTTTTCATTTGGACTCGAACCTGACTCGATATCGCTTTCACTTTGACTCGACCCTGACTCGATATCGCTTTCATTTGGACTCGACCCTGACTCGATATCGCTTTCATTTTGACTCGACTCTGACTCGATATCGCTTTCACTTTGACTCGACCCTGACTCGATATCGCTTTCACTTTGCCTTGACCCTGACTCGATATCGCTTTCACTTTGACTCAACCCTGACTCGGTCTCGCTTTCACTTTGACTCGACCCTGACTCGGTCTTGCTTTCACTTTGACTCGACCCTGACTCGATATCGCTTTCACTTTGACTCGACCCTGACTCGATATCGCTTTCACTTTGACTCGACCCTGACTCGGTCTTGCTTTCACTTTGACTCGACCCTGACTCGGTCTTGCTTTCACTTTGACTCGACCCTGACTCGATATCGCTTTCACTTTGACTCGACCCTGACTCGATATCGCTTTCACTTTGACTCGACCCTGACTCGGTCTTGCTTTCACTTTGACTCGACCCTGACTCGATATCGCTTTCACTTTGACTCGACCCTGACTCGATATCGCTTTCACTTTGACTCGACCCTGACTCGGTCTCGCTTTCATTTGGACTCGACCCTGACTCGATATCGCTTTCACTTTGACTCGAACCTGACTCGGTCTCGTTTTCATTTGGACTCGAACCTGACTCAATATCGCTTTCATTTGGACTCGACCCTGACTCGATATCGCTTTCACTTTGACTCGACCCTGACTCGATATCGCTTTCATTTGGACTCGACCCTGACTCGATATCGCTTTCATTTTGACTCGACTCTGACTCGATATCGCTTTCACTTTGACTCGACCCTGACTCGATATCGCTTTCACTTTGACTCGACCCTGACTCGGTCTCGCTTTCACTTTGACTCGACCCTGACTCGGTCTCGCTTTCACTTTGACTCGACCTTGACTCGATATCGCTTTCACTTTGACTCGACCCTGACTCGATATCGCTTTCATTTGTACTCGACCCTGACTCGGTCTCGCTTTCACTTTGACTCGACCCTGACTCGGTCTCGTTTTCATTTGGACTCGACCCTGACTCGGTCTCGCTTTCACTTTGACTCGATATCGCTTTCATTTGGACTCGACCCTGACTCGATATCGCTTTCATTTTGACTCGACTCTGACTCGATATCGCTTTCACTTTGACTCGACCCTGACTCGATATCGCTTTCACTTTGCCTTGACCCTGACTTGATATCACTTTCACTTTGACTCGACCCTGACTCGGTCTCGCTTTCACTTTGACTCGACCCTGACTCGGTCTCGCTTTCACTTTGACTCGATATCGCTTTCATTTTGACTCGACTCTGACTCGATATCGCTTTCACTTTGACTCGACCCTGACTCGATATCGCTTTCACTTTGACTCGACCCTGACTCGATATCGCTTTCATTTGTACTCGACCCTGACTCGGTCTCGCTTTCACTTTGACTCGACCCTGACTCGGTCTCGTTTTCATTTGGACTCGAACCTGACTCGATATTGCTTTCACTTTGACTCGACCCTGACTCAATATCGCTTTCATTTTGACTCGACTCTGACTCGATATCGCTTTCACTTTGCCTTGACCCTGACTCGATATCGCTTTCACTTTGACTCGACCCTGACTCGATATCGCTTTCACTTTGACTCGACCCTGACTCGGTCTCACTTTCACTTTGACTCGACCCTGACTCGGTCTCGCTTTCACTTTGACTCGACCCTGACTCGATATCGCTTTCATTTGGACTCGACCCTGACTCGGTCTCGCTTTCACTTTGACTCGATATCGCTTTCATTTGGACTCGACTCTGACTCGATATCGCTTTCACTTTGACTCGACCCTGACTCGATATCGCTTTCACTTTGACTCGACCCTGACTCGGTCTCGCTTTCACTTTGACTCGACCCTGACTCGATATCGCTTTCACTGTGACTGGACCCTGACTCGATATCGCTTTCATTTGGACTCGACCCTGACTCGATATTGCTTTCATTTGGACTCGACCCTGACTCGGTCTCAGCTAGTCCTGGTCTTAAGTTCTCTTGGACTTGAAAAGGTGATCAGACCTTCTCTGTCACTTGCCCCAGGCTTTGGGCCACACTGCCTCTTAGTATCAGGCCCTCTCCTACTTTAGACACTTTTAAATCCAGGCTTAAGACATACCTCTCGTCTCTGGCTTTCGAGTTGGGCTGATTCGACTGTCCTTTTTATCTTTCCTTGCCTTTCCTTCTCTCCTTTTAATCTACCACCACACCAACTCTTTGCACAGTTCACATAAAAACGTAACGTAAATCAGTGGGATGTTAATTAATTGGAAATTGAAAGACAATTTTGTAATGATATTGTAAACTGTCATAAAATATGAAGCGATTATCATTACAAGCCTGTTGTAATTAACCCATACACACACAAGACCTTTATTGAACAAGCGAGAACGCAGCTTGGTAATAGTGTGTGTGTGTGTGTGTGTGTGTGTGTGTGTGTGTGTGTGTGTGTGTGTGCTGGAACAGAAGTAACAAAGGAAGGATCAAATAGCTAAGCGAGGAGAAAGGGGAGGCGGAACTCGATCTGCTGGGAGCTGAGATTTCCCATTACGCACTGGTGTGTGTGTGTGTGTGTGTGTGTGTGTGTCTCAGCACTACTTGGGTCCATGATATCTGAGATAAAGGGAGTTCAGTATATTGCTGCCTATTAGCTCCACTCTGTCACTCTCTCTTTCTTTTTCTGTCGCTCTCGCTGTCCTTCCTTTTTTCCCTCTCAGCTCTAAATTGGCTGACTTCAGATATTTCTAAACACTGCGCTTATTCACACACACACACACACACACACACATACACACACAGAGAGAGAAAGGTGGGTAAAAAAGGAGATGGAGATGGAAAGAAGTTGAGAGGAAAAGAGAGCAAGTGACAAAAAGATAAAGAGAGGGAAAGATGGGTGGAGAGAGGAAGAAAAAATGGAAAAAAGGATGGAGAAGAAAGAGGGTGAGAGAGAGAGAGAGAGAGAGAGAGCAAGAAGTAGAATAGGTGAAATATGGATGGAGGGAGGAAGAAAAAATGGAACGATAAATTAAGAAAGAAGGAGAGAGAGAGAAAGGAGGAGAATATATGATAGATGGATGGAGAGCGAAAGAAAATGGAAGAAGAAATCGGGGAGAAAGAGGGATAGAGAGACAGATTATGAGAAAGTTATACTGACAGAATGTGAGATAAAGTGTGTGTGTGTGTGTGAAGGAATTTCTCCTTTTGTGCTCCGAACCATAAGACTCTCTCTCGCCTGATTGGTCGCCAGGACCGCACACAGCTTCTCACTGGCTCCCTGTCAGATTTGAGCCCACAAGCCCCGCCCACTTTCCGTTACAAGCTCATTAATATGCAGACGTGCCGTGCTGCGAGAGCCGGAGCTCATTTGCATAATCTGCATAAATGAAGTGCTGCCAAGTTTGCTGACTGTACACACAGCGGATTGTATGGCGTGTTTACTTATTTCCATTTCATTTGCATGTACAGATTTTTTTCTATATGTTTCATTAGACATCAAGGTTTCAAATAGAAAATATAATAATATTAATAATAATAATGTTTGATCTTTTTATACAGTGGAGCTTGTGCATGTTTAATTTTCAGTAATTAATTCTCGCGCTCTCTCTCGCTGTCTATCTCTCTATTTGTCTTACTCCCAACAGTACTCTGAAAAATAGAATTAGGCTGTGTGTGTGTGTGTGTGTGTGTGTGTGTGTGTGTGTAAGAGAGAGAAAAGGCAGCTTGTAAAGCAATGCAGGGTGACAGTTGTGCATTAAAGCTGCCTGGGTGACTCCATTCTTGTGTGTGTGTGTGTGTGTGGAGTGAGAGAGCTGAATGAGTCAGGTTCAGATTTCTATTCTTGGCTAAAGTGAACTAAAGCATATCCAGCACACACACACACACACACACACACACACACACACACACACACACTTGGCTGATGACTGTTTCTGCTATGTTTATGGCTAAATATAGAAATCATTACCAAATACCCAGCTTTTAATTGTGACAAAAGTACACATATGACTTCAAACTCATGAATATGCCTAAGTTATTGTGTATGTTTTTATATCAACAACTTATGCATATGCATGTACACTGATCAGCCATAACATTAAAACCACCGCCAAAACAGCGCTGACCCATCAAGGCATGGACTCCACAAGACCTCTGAACATGTGCTGTGGTATCTGGCACTGAGATGTTAGCAGAAGATCCTTTAAGTCATGTAAGTTGTGAGGTGGATCGGACTTGCATCGGACTTGTTTGTCCAGAATGTCCCACAGACACTTGATTGGATTGAGATCTGGGGAATTCGGAGGCCGAGTCAACACCTTGAACTCTTTGTCATGTTCCTCAAACCGTTCCTGAACAATTATTGTAGTGTGGACGGTGCAGTATTCTGCTGAAAGAGACCACTGCCGTTAGTGAATACCGTTACCATGAAGGGGTTTACTTGGTCTTCAGTAACGTTTAGGTAGGTGATACGTGTCAAAGTAACATCCACGTGAATGCCAGGACCCAAGGTTTCCCAGCAGAACATTGCTCAGAGCATCACACTGCCTTCTTCCCATAGTGCATCCTGGTGCCATCTCTTCCCCAAGTAAGCAACACACACAAACACACACACACACACACACACACACACACACACACACCCGACCTCCACAGGATGTAAAAGAAAACGTGATTCATCAGACCAGGCTACCTTCTTCCATTGCTCCACGGTCCAGTTCTGATGCTCACGTGCCCATTGTAAGAGCTTTTGGAAGTGTACAAGGGTCAGCATGGGCGCTCTGACCGGTCTACAGATACGCAGCTCCATACGCAGCTAGCTGTGATGCTCTGTTTGTTCTGAGTCTAACAAAGTCAGCATGAACTTTTTCAACAGTTTGTGCTACAGTAGCTCTACTGTGAGATCGGACGCTCTAGCCTTCGCTCTGCACACGTATCAATGAGTCCTGGGCGTCCACGACCCTGTCACCGGTTCACTGCTTGTCCTTCCTTGGACCACTTTTGGTATGTACTAATCACTGTAAACAAGTTACACCCCACAAGACCCGCTGTTTTGGAGATGCTCTGACCCAGTGGTCCAGCCATCACAATCTGGCCCTTATCAAAGTCACTCAGATCCTTACACTTGCCCATTTTTCCTGCTTCCAACACCTCAACTTTGAGACCTGACTGTTCACTTGCTGCCTAATACTGTATACCCCCCGCCCCCCCCCCCCCCCGCCCCCCCCCACACACACACACACACTGACAGGTGGCACTGTAACGAGATCATCAACGTTAATCACTTCCTGTCAGTGGTTTTAATGTTATGGCTGATCTACACAAAAAAATGGCTGAAAATGAGATTATTGTAGACGTATTTACTCATTTCAGACTCGAAGGTATTTATTCTGTTGGCAATTTCAAGCACTTATTTCTAAAAAAAAAGAAGAAAAAAATACAATCTACTGATCGAAACAACAATTTCAGACTGCTTTATGTTGTATCGAGGACACACACACACACATGCGCACAAGTTTACTTGGCAATGTATCCCCAGTTTTTGCCACAGTAAAGACTTCACCGATGATGGACTTAATCAGGTCACACACACACGCGTGCACACACACCCACACGCGCGCGCACACACACACACACACACACACCCCTCTCTGGACTGTGTTTGATCTGAAGCTCAGCAGAGAGTCAGAAGTATGACTGTGCTTAAATATCTACACACACACACACACACACACAAATCATTCAGTTTCCTTCTGTCTCTTCATTGAGGGCTTTGAACCCTGTCCTTTCTCGATTTTCCTCTAGGGTCTTTTCACAAGTTTGGCGCATGCACACACGCACACACACACACACACACACACACACACATATACACACACACACATGCTCATTAGTGGTTTCAGTGTGTGTGTTCTTGGCTCTGGATGACAGTTTATGTGTAACACTGCTACTGGGAATAGCGATCCTTCTGCAATTAATGATAAGCGCGCACACACACACACACACACACACACACTTTGATGAAATGCAGTATTTATTAATTTTTTTTCACGCTAACATATGGAGGTTTGAAAAACAGAACACGGTATTTTAGTTCCTATATTACACACAAGTTCAAATTCTACACAAATTCAGTATGATGCGGTGAATCATGGAATCGAAGCGATTAGTTCAAACAATTCCTCTGAAAAAGACTTCATGCCGCGTGACGTTTCTTCAGTTCCCCTTCTTCACTCACAGCTTTAGTTCTTAACTGCAATTTACTGTTTAACGCACAACAAAGAGCGAGCTGCGGTTTCATCTTGTCGTGTACGTACAGTATGACCTCGTATTAAACGTGTTAAGAGATTTTACGAAAAATAAATAAAAAGCTTGAAAGGAAGTCGCAGAGATTGTTGGTGTCTCTGGTGAATGTACGGTTAGCTTGCTTTGCTAATATGCCTGCAAAGCTAGTACAAAGCCTGGCATGTCAATCTAACAGCCAGATTTTCACGTTGGTTAACTAGCTAGCTTTCGAAGAGATTTTTATAGTCAGAAAATAAACACCAGACAGGCCACGCCCACACGGGAGAAGCTAAATACAACCCATCACGTGTTAGCATGAACGTAAATACATGTAAGTAACTCCCAGTGTTAGCATAGTTGTGAATAGCAAGAGAAAGATAGCGGGCGCTAATTAACAAACTCTTTTTCTTTCACTCTGTAGCTTTGGTAAAGTCACAAAAAAAGAAAAAAGAGTGAGAGTAAGAGAAAGAAAAGGAGAGAAAATGAGCACAAGGCAGAATGAGAGAAAAATAACTTGCTGATCTTCAAGTTTTTCGCAATTATAGACCACAATTTGTGAGTTTGTGTTTTTACGACATAGTGTGTGTGTGTGTGTGTGTGTGCGGGCGCTGCTGAATCATACACAGATTGACCACTGTGGTGCCATGGTATGCTGTTCCAGTGTGTGTGTGTGTGTGTGTGTGTGTGTGTGTGTGTGTGTGTGTGTGTGAGTGTGTGTGCGTGTGTGTGTGTGTGTGAGAGAGTACTGCTGAATCATACACAGATTGACCATTGTGGTGCCATGGTATGCGGTTCGTATGTGTGTGTGTGTGTGTGTGTGTGTGTGTGTGTGTGTGCGTTGCGCTACATTGCTGTGGGTTGAACCGAGGCTTGCCAGTCCCTCGGGATGTTCAGGAAAACAATCAGATTCTAAAACAAGAGCACACACACACGCACACACACACACTGCTGAACCTGCAGGTTCTTTCAGAAACCCGAGGATACGTGGGCTTGTGTGTGTGTGTGTGTGTGTGTGTGTGTGTGTGTGTGTGTCAAATGTATTTTTGATTTCTTGTTCTGTGTAATTATTTTGTGACTGAGTTGCGCTACTCCCTCGCTGGTTTTTCTCTCATATGTAATTGTGTGTGTGTGTGTGTGTGTGGGTGTGTGTGTGTGTGTGTGTGTGTTAGTCCGTTTTGAGGCCTGGATTCTGATGTCATTCCCTAAAATGGGGTTGAACACAAATATAAAACGATAGTGTTTCCATATTCTGGAGTTTGAAAAAGGTCTTAAGTTCGGAAGCTTTAACCGCTAAATAGGTTGTAAGGAAAAAAAAAGGAAGGAAAAAAAGCATAAATTCGTCAATTTGTGTTTTTCGACGTGGGAATGTGATGTGAAAAGATGTGAGATCATTGTTGGGGGAAAAAAAATGGCCACTAAATACAGCCTAGCCGAGGACTTTGGGTAGCTGGTTTCGCTAGTTTTTTATACTGATACTGGAAGAGCGGCGAGACAGAACTTTCCGGAATATCAACATTTACCTCAGACGTGCTGGTAAATTAAAGAAAAGGATAAAACGACACAAGAATTACACTTTAGCATCACACGCTATCCAGTATTGAGATATTACCATGACAGGTATGTTGATAATAAATACCAGTAAAACTCAACAAGGCTGGGTTGTTCATGTTGAATCTTCTCGATGTTCCTAATGTTCCTAACACAGGACTAGACCGATTTTCTAGAAGAACTTTACGCCTGTTACAACAACCAAAAATACCTCAAGTAAAATTTGGAGTTAGTTATGTTTACTACGGTTTAATCCCTATTATTGCTACAGACTAAAATGATGCGGAGTAGCAATGAAATTCAGGAAGCTAAATCTTTGCGGAACTTATTAACTACTCGCTCTCAGATCCTAATGCGACTTTAAATGAGTGCTTTATTAAAGGCAGGCAGGAGAACCCAGGAGAACCCCTAGACAGTACAAGTATTAACTGTGAAACATAAATATACGATGTGCTACACGTGCATAAAGATTTGTTTGTTTGCTTGTTTGTTTTTTTCTGGTTTGTGAATTAGCCATTCCTCAATTCACGAAAAAACATGGGGGGGGGGTCAAAACTTTTGACTTGTAGCGTGTATAGCAAATAACAAACTGGCCTAGCTAACAGAGCATGGCATAAGAACCTCAAGTAACATTGTTAAAATCATAACATATAGTTCTCAACATTGTTAAATTATCTAAGCCACGTGCATTTAGATAAAATGTTGGAGCTAACAGAATAAACACGGGACTTTTGTGAGAAATTAAATAAGGCTATCGTGTTATTATGTCCAAATTATTTTACGTACCTGTGGCAAGTATGAAAGATGTGCAACATCTGTTACTACTAAACCGTTCTTCATCAATATGCTAAAGTTTACCCCTCTAGCAAGAGGAGACTTTTTTTGGGTTAAACAGTTAGCATAAAAACTGGCGAATGAAGAAACACTACCTCATAGCCTAGAGGTGGAATTTGTGTATATGTTTTTAGATGACTAACCGCTCTTCCTTTCTTTCTTTCTCTCTCTCTCGCTCTACAGGATGGACTTGGTGATGGCACGGCAATGATCATGGCCCTTTGGGCGGGCGATCGGGCCGCTCTCCTCCGTCTGGCCCTTGTGTTGGTCCTGTCGCCACCTCCTCTGGTCCACTGCCAAGGTGACAGGCCACGGCTTCAGTTCACACAGCCGCTGTACCATGCGTCCGTGTACGAGAACTCGGCGGCGCGAACGTATGCGGTCAGCCAGGTGCGAATGGGCGTGGATCTCCAACCGCGGTCATGGGAAGTGCGCTACAGAATCACGGCCGGAGACGATGAGGGATTTTTCAAGGCGGAAGAATACACGCTTGGGGACTTCTGCTTCCTCCGCATACGCACCAAAGGAGGAAATGCTGCCATTCTGAACCGAGAGATTCAGGACAACTACCAGCTGACGGTCAAAGCGTCCGTTAAGGGCGAAACAGTAGAGGCATGGACCAAAGTGAGTGTACAAGTGCTGGACATGAATGACCTTCGACCTCTTTTTTCCCCAACAACATATTCGGTGACGATTGCAGAAAACACTCCACTGCGCACCAGCATTGCTCAAGTCACCGCCACGGACGCCGACACAGGCTCTAATGGGGAGTTTTACTATTTCTTTAAGGAAAAGATGGAACTTTTTGCTGTGCACCCAACCAGCGGTGTTGTTTCCCTCAGTGGGAAACTGAACGTGGACACTCAAAGCCGCTACGATTTGGAAATCCAGGCTGTTGACCGTGGGATGAAACTTTACGGCAACAATGGCGTCAGCAGCACCGCTAAACTCTTTGTCCATGTTGAACGGATCAATGAGCACGCACCCAACCTCAATGTTGTGACGCTAGCACCTGTTTGGGCCGATGCTACGCCAGTAGTCGCTGTGGTGACGGTTGAGGATGCCGATACAGGACTGAACGGAGAGATTGAGGCGGTAAACATTGTGGAAGGAGACCCATTTAATCTGTTTGACATCGAGAGAATAGAAATGGACATGAAAGGAGAGGAGGGAGGATCTAAGAAGGGATCTAGTGAGTTTGTCCTTAAAGCTCCTGAGCATCTAGAGTGGAAAAGTTACCCTTTTGGACTGAATCTGAGTTTGCAGGCAAGAGATCATGGGACACCACAAAAATCATCAGAAGTTCAAGTAGTATGCCTTAAGTTGTCCAGGCCAAGCCCAGTAGAAGTCCGGTTCGAGAAGGAGGTATATGAGGTCAATCTGAGCGAAATAGCCCCTCCCAGAACCATCGTGTTGGCCGTAAAACTTCGTCCAGAGCCAGCCGACGTTGAATACATCCTCACACCTTCTGCAGATTCAGCGTTTTTTAGTGTCAATAGTATGACTGGAGTGATTAGCACGTCACGGTGGCTCACAAAGCTCACACAACGAGATTTTGAACTTGAGGTCATGGAGGTCGACAGTGAACTCAGGGCTAAAGTTCGGGTGTTGCTGGAAGATGCCAACGACAATGCTCCAGTATTTACACAGCAGTCCTATGAAGTGTTTGTCAATGAAAGCATCCCTGTCGGGACGACAATTGTTGTGGTCACGGCTTTGGATGCAGATCATGGGGAGAACAGTTATATCACATACAGTATGGCAAGTTTGATTCCGCTGCCATTCACTATTCACCAGTTTAACGGCGCCATCACAACCAGGCAGGAATTGGACTTTGAGTCGTTCTCCGAGAGCTTCAGCTTTGTAGTGCGGGCTTCAGACTGGGGTGCCCCCTACAGGAGAGAGAGTGAAGTAAACATCACGGTGCACCTTGAGAACGTGAACGATAACAAGCCACTGTTTGAGAAAGTCGCCTGCGTCGGTGTGGTTTCCCGTGACTTGCCGGTCGGGGAGGTCATCACTACCATGTCCGCCATAGACGTTGACGAGCTGGAACTTGTGAAGTATAAAATTATCTCAGGAAATGAGCATGGCTTCTTTGATCTGAATCCTGATTCTGGGGTCATGACTCTTCGCCGGTCTCTTATTACTGCAAACCCCAAAAGCACTTTTAGCCTCAAAATCACTGCCACAGATGGGGAGACTTTCTCCGACCCCATGTTTGTGAACATATCCATAGCACAGGGAAAATCCCTGCCTAAAAGTTTCAGCTGTATAGAGACGCATGTAGCTCAGAGACTCGCAGAGAAGCTGCTCAAAAAGGCCAAAGCCAACAGCAAGCCCAAAATAGAGGAAGGTTTCATTGACTTGTTCTCAGTGAACCGACAAGCGCCTCAGTTTGACAAATCCTTTCCTACAGATATCACAGTCCGCGAGGATATGGAAATTGGCTCGAGTGTGTTCCAGGTGAAAGCATCTGACAGCGACACTGGATTTAATGGCCAGATACTTTACACTATTTCCACTGGCAACACAGACAGCAGTTTTACCATCGGCACTCTCACTGGCGAGATCAGGATTTTCTTGCCGTTAGACCGTGAAAGAACAGCCCGATACGTTCTAAACCTTACTTTATATGATTTGGGCCAGCCACAGAGATCTGCTTGGCAACCCTTAACTGTCTATGTGGAGGATGCCAATGACAATGCTCCCCAGTTTCTTCAAGGCGATGGATACCGAGCACAGATTCCGGAAAACACTCCCATTGGCACGGAGGTGATCCAGGTAGAAGCGACAGATAAAGATCAGGGATCAAATGGGGAGATCCAGTATTCTTTGCTCACAAGCACTTCTCAGTTTGGCATCAACAGCTCCAGTGGGATTGTATATGTTGCTGGACAGTTGGACCACGAGTACGCACCATCTTTCTTACTGAAAGTAGAAGCACGAGACCGTGCAGAAAGAAATGCTCAGAGATTTTCCATAACCACTCTCCGTATTACACTAGACGACGTCAATGACTGTCCTCCTGCATTTATCCCAAGTGTGATCAGTGCCCGAGCTCTTGAGGATCTTCCAATCGGTACTGTTATTGCCTGGCTCGATACTCAGGATCCTGATCTTGGCCCAGGTGGAGAAGTCCGCTATACACTCGGTAGCGACTACGACGGCCGCTTCGAGGTGGACGCGACCAGTGGAGCTATTCGTTTAACCAAGGAGCTGGATTATGAGACTCAACAATTCTTTAACCTCACAATTCGAGCCAAAGACCGAGGACGTCCAGTTTCTTTGCTATCAGTCAGTTTTGTTGAGGTGGAGGTGGTAGATGTAAATGAAAACCTTTATGCACCATATTTCTCCAACTTTGCTGTGAATGCTTCAGTTAAGGAAAGTGCGCGGATTGGGACATCTGTTCTTCGAGTTTCAGCACGTGATGATGATACAGGTAGAGACGGCGAGGTTCAGTACTCCATCCGTGATGGAAGTGGCCTCGGAAGGTTCACCATCGACGATGAAACAGGTAAACGCTTGCCAAATTGATATATTCCTAATTAACATGGTGATTTACTTCATTAGTATGCTCATTAACTTCCTGTCTGGTTTAATTAGATTGTTGTGATGTGTGCTGATTTCTAAAGGTCACGGTTTCGGCTCCTGTGCTAGTTATTACAAAGCGGTGTCTTGTCTCTGCTGACATTGTAAGGCAAGTCTTCAGAGCATGACGGCTGGTCTGAATTTGTTCCTGTTTGCTCCTACATGTGACCGTTTTTCTTTATACAGTGCAAAAAAAGTGCTTTGGTCTTTTTGTTCTCTATTCCACGTAGAAAACAGGACCAAATTGTTTCCAATACCTGACAACAAGAAGGGTCTAAAAGTCTCCAGTAAGAAGTTTTTACCTTAGACATGGTTACATGTAGTTTATTAGTCTAAGGAGACATGCAGTGTGCTGCTCATTCAAAGGTGGTTTAGTTATAAGAACCTTAATATAATAAGCCAGTTGTCCTTACAGGACAGAATCTCAGGAGAAGGTCCTACCTACACTCTCAGGAAATGTTACTAAACTGTACCTGTCCGGATACAAAGGCTCATCATTGGGGTCACACCATCCAGGATTTTGTCCTTTTTGTAGCCACTTCCAGAGCGAAAGAATTTCCAAGGACCCCCTTCATGATCACAGCGCAGATTTAATTTGAGGAAAACTAAACCAACTATGCACCATATTATCACGTTACTTCTATTTTTTAGACTAGCGGCCTTAGAATTTGATGCAGATGTCATCAAATAAAGTTTTCTTTGTTGATATTTCTTTAACAAGGCATACTGTCAGAACAGAGAGGGTAAATATGTAGTAGATAGCCCCTGTGCTAGTTGATGGTTACCTTACCTTAGGTTCATAATTTGGTCTTAAAGTGCCCCTGAAATCAAAATCAGTGTTTAAAATTTTGTCTCTTAGTGTTGGACACCAATAGGATACTGAATCTGAAATTTTCTGATGATTCATGTCTAGGCAAAACTTTGTGATCGTCCAATTAAATGCTCTCTAGATACATATATGTGGTTTGTTGGTGTGTTTTGGTGGTGTGTCTTCGCATATGCTATTCTCAATCATCCCTTTGTTGAGAGTTTATTCATTTTCAAGAGGGTAGAATTGTTTTTTGCCAAATGGGAGTGTTCAGTGCTGGAATATGTCACGTCCTCAGACAGAGCGTGGACGTGAGAACTCGGGGCTTGTTTGTCGGTAAAGGTGGCGTCCATGCGTGCTCACAGCTTCTACTTGAATTGTTGACGTACTGGCTGGCGTATCTTCTGTATATCTGGAGGATTAGATGTGGCATCCAGTAGACAACAGTGCCAAAACATCCTTGTCCATCTGGTCTCCGAGTCAAACTGTAATATATAGCAAGTTCATGCACAGCGACGTTAAACAGACGAACAGGAAAACCGTTAGTGTTAGTGCGCAGTAAGTCTAGACTAGTAAAGAAGTATGCGATTTGAGACACAATGTTAGTCTGTTTAATTTCTGAGGACCTGCACAAGTGATGCGCCAAAAGAGCGCAGGACATGTCAGCGGTCCTCTTTCGTATCCGTAGTTTACAGTAAGTATAAATCAGCCTTAAGAGTAAGTACAAGATTCTTGTTAATGTCTTAGTTGCTCTTCATATTGAACTATCTCATTAATCTTTATTGATTACCATGGTATATTGTGGGACCCAGTTTCAACGCGCACACACACACACACACACACACACACACAAGCTAGCTGTTTCTTTTGGACCATGTTAAGACATCTGGCACTGGAAGACATGACTCTGATGCTATTAATATATTTCTCATTTTTATGTTTAGTAATATTGCATTTTTTGACAGGTAATTCTTTTTTTGGCCCAAAGTGACTGCGAGACTCTGAGATGACAGACAGGCTGTGAAATTTGCTCTGTGTGTGTGTGTGTGTGTGTGTCTGTGTGTGGTTGAGTTTTATGCGCTAAGCTCCTGTCTGGCATATTGACTTACTGCGCTGAGCTTTTTATTCATGTTCGGTGCCCTTGTCAGATTGTTCTCTCAGACGCAGCTGCTTAGATTTACACACACACACACACACACACACACACACACACACACACACACGCAATGCTCGGTTTATTCGTGTGAGGCTTATTTGTGGCACTACATCCGAAGGTACGGTTGATTTTCTGTGCTTTGTATGCATTCATATAAGTATGAGTGTGTATTTCTCATCAGCCTCTGAGGTGGTGTTGCTGAGAGAAGTTCAATAAAGGCTCACCGGGAGAGTGGAAGTGGGATAAAAGAGGTGTGTGTGTGTGTGTGTATGTGTGTGTGTGTGTGTGTGTGTGTGTATTTGTGTGTAAGGTGAAAGTGAGAAGGTGTAAGTGTGTGGAGGAGGAGGAGGAGGAGGAGGAAGTCATGAGGTCACAGTATCACAGGATGCTGGAAGAAAGGTGAGAGATGAAAAAAGGAAAGACTCTGTGTGTGTGTTTGTGTGTGTGTGTGTGTGTGTGCGTGTTTGTTTGTGTGTTGACTTATTTCTTAGTCCCCTAAATCATCACACGCTCACCTCAAATATGCTTTTTGTACAAAAGAATGAAATATACACATTAAATTAGAACTATATTCGCATCTGAATCACAAAATCTTACCTTCGGACTTTAGGCCACGCCTCCTCTGTGATGTCAGAATGTTGTATTTTAACGTTGGCCTGCGTTAGTCACTGAAAAAAAAGGCAGTTGAGCGCCAGTCACTATATGAATGTGGAATGATTGACAATCACGCAGGTGTTTTCAGTTCACAGATATTAACTGACCCTCGAGTGGAAGCTCCGCCCACTTCCTCTCATCGAACATTAGCCACCTTTTGGTTGGTGCTTGAAAGTCGGCGTCCTCGCTTTCCGTCAAGTGTGTTATTCCACTTGTACCGCGACGATTTGACACGTCACGCTATTTTAGCATTTCTATCTTTTCAGCATTTACGTTATAGCTACGATAAACATTCGTTTCCACACCAGACAAAACAAACAAACAAAAAAACGTGTTACTGTTCGTGTTACTGAGAAACCAGAAAGCATTTTT